>NC_048897.1:52406024-52491893 GCF_011077185.1 Oxyura jamaicensis | reverse complement strand
AAAAAAAAAAAAAAAAAAAAAAAAAAAAAAAAAAAAACAGAAACATTGCTCTTCTTTGCCTAAAAAAAATAAACATGGCTGTTTTGCATAGCAGGGTGGGCACTAATTTGCTGCAATTTGCTTTCAAGCCAAATCACAGAGGACCACAGAAGGGAGAAATACAGATGTTCAAGAAGAGGTTGTTCATTACCCAGGAGATGCAGAGATGTGCTCCAAATCTGGTGTTAAATGTGTATTGTGCTTTACCCTGAAGCCCACAGACTGTCTGGTTCCTCATGTACCCATACGAGGCACCATGAGCATTGTCATCCTACAGGACAAGCTTGACAATGGTGACCTTAAATAATCAACTGCCTATGAAGACAACAAAACACCCTCCAAATGAGCAGGGCCATGACTCCATGGCCTCTTTTAGATGGACAATGCTTAAATACTGAGGGATCAAAAGCGTGGCAGGCCCCATGCACACAACATCCTGCAACCCTAAGGCTGAGGATTTGCCAGCTGGCACTTCCAAGAAGAAACGAGGGACAGAGGAGGTTGAGGTCCCCACTCCTTACTTGTCTGTCCCTGAACCTCCCTGAACTTCCATCCCTTGCTCCCCTGCTCCTTTGTTCTGCCGCTGCTGTTGATAAGCTTTAACCAGCTCAGGGTTTTCTGTCCTGCACTTGCACCTTGCCCAAGCCCAGATGTCCCAGTTTCAGGTACGACAGCGGGCTATAACCAGACTGCTGGGGCTTTCCCAAGCAGTAATCACACCGCTGGGCAAGAAAAGGGTGTCCTCCTGGGGGAGGAATGAGTTCAACCCACCTGAATCTAGAGAGAACAAAAGCCAGCCTAACCAGCTTGCTGCAAAAGTTATTCTTCGACGAGCAAAGGACAAGGATTTCTCTTGGAGACTTTGCTGGTGTGAGCTGGGCTATCTCTACCTCCTGCCCCAAAGGTCAGTAACTGGATCATTGACCCCAGAAACAGCACGAAAGCAGAGGTATAACTGAGCCTAACACTCTTTCACAGGGATTAACAAAGCTGTCCATGACCTTGAAAGGGAGTTCAAGGGAGTTTCCTTTTTGGGTCTGGAAAATGGAAAATTGTACATCACTAATGGCAGAAAAAATAGATTTCCCTACACTTATCCAATAATTAACCAAGCAGTTCTCTCCTTGTGCTGGTGGACCTGTGGCAACATCCAGGAGCCATGGGCCTACCACTGAAGTGCTGTGGCAACTGTACAAAAGCCTTCATTGCCCTAGAGAGGGAAGGAAGCTCCCAGATTGTCTTTGGACACAATCCTAAGTACCCCCATGAAGGCCACATTTGGGTTATTTCTAGGGTTTGTTTGAGGCATTGAATCATCTGGCTTCTTCAGAGATGCCCAATCCACTGCTCTCATGGCTGGTCATTGAAATGATCAAGCCTTTTTTAGTGCATTTCTATGTGGCACTTTTCTACATATTTTTAGCTTTCCCTTTCACAGAGAGTTTTCTTCCATGGAACTGAAATATTTCATATCAGATAATGATTTTTTTTTTTTTCTTGAAGAAAAGTGAAGAGAATGAATTAATCCACAACAGCATTGATGAGGGGAAGAAAAGTTAATTGAAAAATATAATGAAAATACAGAGCTCGTTCCATCTTGTGTAGGCAACGGAAACATTGATATTGACAAAGAAAAATTAAAATTTGCTACAGAGTTCAAACACACTGTTAATATATGTATGATGATAATGCATAGAATCTTTGGTAAGGAGCCTTAAGGCACTCACACAATGCTTATGCAAATGTTATGGAAAACTACAATATTAAATGCTAAACGTTCTATTTTATTTTTTATTTTTTAAAGCAAACCGAGTCTGGTAAACACTTTGGCTCAAGTTCCACAAAAAATTAGGGCTGTTTCCATGCTATCAGGAGATACAAGCTGCGCTGAAAGTGGAAGCCTACTAGGAAAGAAGAGCTTTTTACTGGTGGAGACTCGTCGTCCCATGTCCCACATAACCCAGCTTCCTGTGGTCAGTGCGGCCGTACCTGAAGGTGTTTCTGTTTGCAGTAAGATGAACACAGACCCTTAGGCCACTATTCAGTAACACAATTCAGCAAAGCCTTTCGACTGCCTTAAAATATCAAAGGCTCAGATGAGAAGGTGGTAAAGAAATAACTCCTCCCAGGCCAGCCTCTCAGGCATGCTCTTGGCCAGGGCTAAGGAAAGTAAAGACCAGAATAAAAGACCTCTGCCAAACTCACCCAGAAGCTCTCTGCATTTGGTTTGCTTGTGCAGGTACATGTGCACTGAAGGGCTGTGTTTGGTGCTCAGATCTGGGTTCATTCAGTCTCATTAGGCTGTTCATTGAGATGCCAAAGAACATGATTTATCTTTCTATTTTCTTCTGTGGTCCAGGGAGAGGAGTAAGGATAGCTGGACTGACAGGCTGAATAGACTTCTGACCCTCCATTCACTATGCTGGTAGATACAACTCAGGGGACTAAGACTTAATGTTTAATGCTAGGTCACATCAACAGGGATCTTCACATATGAAGCTGTTTTGTATTCAGAAATATCCCAGCCTCCAGTGGGCACACTGGTAGCTTTGTTCTAACAGGCAAAAGCAGTGAATGTCAACTTCAGGAGAAGATGGAATAAAGTGCAGGCAGAAGCTTCAGAGATGCTGCAGAGTGAGTCCCAAGGTGAAGCACCTGCTGTCCCCATGGCGAGCAGGAGGACCACACATGCACTGTGCTGACTTCACACCCTGAGCTGTGCAGAAGGTCGGAGCCAGGCCAGCAAACACCTAGCAGCAGCAAGCCCCTGGGGCTGTGCTGCAGACATAAGCCACATTTCCCACCAAGTTTAGTCCTGCAACAACAGTTTTTCCTTTTCCTTTCTAAATTGGCTTTGAAGCACTCCTTTAATTTTCAATATAAAGCATCATCATCACTGGCTGTGACATGCAAGGAGATAAAAGCAATAAGCCTTTCTCCACACAACCTCTCTCATTGACTCCTATGATATCTGAGTTGGATATTTTGTAACCCTGCCCAATTAATTTTGTGCTCAGTGGCTCTTTCTGAACACAACGTCTTAAAAAAAAAAAGAAAAAAAGATCGGCTAAGAAATTCATTAACTTTACAATGTGGTTGGACTTCCTCCAGCCAAATTATTACATTTCTATAGTGCTAAAAATAAAGAAAAGCACTGTATAATTGAAACAACCCCCACGCACACGGCAAGATTTATCTCTAAGACTCTGTATGGAAACCAAACCCTGGTTAATCTCCACCATGCAACACAGTTTCATATGATTAGTACATAATACAAAATGTTACACATTTTCAAATAGATTCCCTGCAGGTAATAAATTACATGTCACAACTGCATGTTTGACAGTAGACACTGTTACACATTTAATCAGCGAATGCAAAATGACAGTTTTTAAGCTGTAGCACAACTGCAGTATTTTGACGCTGCTTTGGCCACTGATTTCTCTCCAGTCTGTCTGTGCCTTTTGCCTATGAGCTACAAAACACATAAGAGAAGAGCTTCTATTTACAGCATTCGTACTCCATTTGTTATCTCTGCAAAAATCTTCCCTTTCCCTCGACTGCTCTCATGTCAGATGGCATAGCATGCAATTATGCCCTGTGTGGTAGACTAATTCCCTCTCCTGACAGAGCCCTTCACAACCAGAACCTCGCATGTCTGGAGTGCCACTGCAGCATAGCCGACACCTTTCCAATCTCTTCAGCCCAAGCATAAAATCATAGGATTTCTGGCTCAGATTTCCAAAGGAGTTGAAGGGATCTCACACCCTGTTAAAAAGAAATGCTACATGAATGTTTGCTCCCTCAGGATTTTTTTTTCCCATCCTTTGTGGAAATGTACCTCTGTATCCATTAGGATGTTTGCTCTGCCACACAGCATATCAGGGATGCCTTTTCACTTGAACGGATAGTTAGTGTAATGACAGATTGCACTCTATCAAAAGGATCCATTGTAAAGAGATATAACATGAAAGAAAAGTCATTTTCTCTGGGCTGCTATTCTTTTTGCCAGCCAGGTCGGTGAAAATTGACAAAATCAGCCCAATGTATGGATGAAGTGCTCATTTTTGACCCCAGCCAAATACTATCCAATATAAACAGAACTATCTGCTTTGCATCTGTGACTTTCCTGCTTCATCACTTCCAGCTCGACTGTGGCATGAACACAGTGAACCTGTAACTGATTGGTATTTTTCCTGTTCTAACTGTATTTTCAAAAGAAGGTCTTTTTTATCTAATGCTCTACATCATTGATACTTCATTAATCCCTGCATTTTCCCCCGTTAACTACTCGCAATTTATATTAAAAATGATTTACGACTTTTTTATTCATTGAGATCATCTCTCTCTGAATCTTACATGTTTTATCACTGTTTTCTCATCTTTTCTTAGCTGTAATGGTTTCTAGCTTTCATTATTCTTTTTCTTGACCATGGAGAATTTAGTTGCTAACTATTTCCAGGTTTTGTTAATGTTTCCCACTTCAGGCTCCTTTTCTCAGCAACTTGTGTTGACTATTGCCATAAGCTCTGGGGAAACCACTCTCCAACAGTTCTGAGCGTACAGGTTGCTGCTCAGTGCCACATTCTGTTTGCACAAAGCAAATGCAGCAAGACCACAGCTATCAGTTCCCACATGCAAACTTACTTTCAAGTCAGTGATAGACTTTTTCAACCTCATCAACCCCCATGTATTTCCAGCCTAGATTTACCCAGCTCAGTAGGGAATTACAATTATTTTTTTAAAATACATTTTATTTTCCATGTGGAATGAAGCAAGGTGTTCCATGTCAGATAATCTACATGCCAGCCATGCTTTTTTGTAATCTGTTTTAGAAAAATGCTTAGGAAGTCCTCCTTTGCTACTGCAATAAACAAAAATGCTAGGCAAACCAATTAGATATACCTGTTAGAGCCTTAGTCCCTAAACTCCAGCATGCTGAGATTATGAATGATCTGTAACAATGATGTTCCTGGATATCCAACCCAGAAAGCCTTCGTCTTGGTATGTAAGAAGCCTGGTGTGCTATAAAATCTCTCCCTTTCAATATTCACCTCTCTCCTTGCTTATCTACAGTATCCTTTCATCTAGCTAAAGGGTGGGCAGAAAGCATGAAGTTCTAAGGTATTGGTGCCATTTTGTGCTTCCTTTCTGCATTTAGAAGGCCTTGCAGGTCTGTAGATTTGTGCTGGAATGATTACAGCTAGTCCAGTCTGACTCGTCACCAAATGCATTTCTTATGCTCAAGATCTTTTCTATTTTTCAGTGATGCCACTTCATCCAGGAAGAAACTGTTTGTCCTTTTGTCTTAACCCCACTGGGGAACATCCCACTTGTTCACCACAAAAAGCCCTCAGAGAAGAGCATTTTCCCGAAGCAATTTTTGTTGTTTTTCTGAGCTCATCCGCGTTCAGCTGAGCAACAGCCTTCAATTGCTTTTTCGGCAGGACGTTTTGTCTAGTTGCTCCTTCATTATGCTGCTTTCATTGATCTAGCTCAGCATAAAAAAGCCAATTGGATCATTCACCTTATCCTTGTTGTTCTGCTAATTCCGGTGGTCTGCATTTTGCTGTCCTTATTTCTCAATGTCACCGGCCTTTAGATCTTCCCCTGTGAGATCTGGAGCCACAGTAAACGATCCAGGAGTGTTTGGTGACATTTCACAAGTAGTCACTTATTCCTCAAGACTTTGGAACCTAATTTGCTACAGAAGTAGGAGACATCCAGAGATAATGAAACCAACAAACAGATGAACAAAAGCCAAACTGGAAGAAGTCTCCAGATTTCCTCTGTGATCATTTCTCCTGTTAGCTGTTTGCTGTTACTGCCCAAATGACCTCTGCTCAGCCGGGCTCAGTGCTGCCCTTCCCTGCCTCTTCATTAAAGGTTATCCAAAACACACACAGATCAAGTTCGAATGCGGCACACACCTGGAACAAAGTATTCAAGAATAAAGGCCACTTTCCAAAGAGCAATGATAAGAGCCCCAAACAGCTTACTCAGTCACCTCAAAGGCTCAAGGTCAGCAGCCTGTACCTGAGAGCAAAGCCTGGAAGTGGTCAGTCGCCACAGCTCTGCTGCCTGCTCTGATGTCTTGTGCAGTGTGCCTCTCCCAGCCCTCTCTCAGCATCGCTCCTAACTTAGTGTCTGCCTGTTGTGAAACACCTTTCATTAGGTCTCATTAAGTTCCTGTTTGCTTTCGTTTTTTGCTGCTGTGTTGAAAATAAGTAGCAAAACAAGGACTGGTTTGTGTGCAGACTAGACAACAAATTAAATATTGGTCAAAGCGCGATCTGGAAAAGGAAGCTGTGAGAAGCACTATAAGGAGGGAAAGTTGAGCATTCGTTGAAAAGTTGAATACCATTGGAGAGGGAGCTTTAGTACTGTAGAAGGCTGGACTTCTAGAAACCGCTACCTCTGGTTACCCAGAAATGCCGTCAGCTGCCTATATGTCCACACAGAATAGAGGACTTTCCCTGCCATAAAATCCTGCCAAATCTTTAAGTCCTTAACACATGATCCTCCATTCACAACACATTCATGTACAATCCAAGGGAACAAATTTTCACTGTAGTTCCTTATTACATGTTGAAGTAGAAGTTATGACAAAATGAGAAAGGTGCATGTGATACTATATCTATTAGCATCTGTAAATAAACTATGAAAACAGCGTGAGAATTGAAAAGTGATCTTGCAACAAATTTTTCAATACAAAAAATAACATCCAGATGGCCAGGACTGCAGCAAGTTCCCTTGGCTATTAGAGGAGGCTGGAGTGGAAAACTAAAATGATGCTGATGGAGGATGGACAAGTGCTGAAAGAGGGAAAAAAAACGGGGAATTTTGAAGGAAATGCTTCTGGGGATTCTGAAAACAGCTCAGGAGAGACAGTTTGTACTGCAACCCAACAGCCTGGCAGCAACAGCCAGCCCACCTCTTTGAACACAAGGGAAACCACAGTCTGCTGAGAGCTGGTTATTAGACTTGCTGTTTCCAAATGACTCAGCTAAGCAATGCGTGTCAGAGACCTGCCTTCCAAGTGAAAAGTGATGTTTAACACGCAAATATTTTCAATGAGTTTGTTTCATTTGATTTGACTACACCATTATTCTGAGGAATTTTAAGCATTTACAAAGTTGATGATTCACACAAAGAATGAGAAATGTCTACACCATGACAAATACTTTCAAAAACACAAGATCTCAAATATACTCCAGTACCTTTATGTAATCCCATAGACTAAGGAATCCATTCCAAAAATGGTCAGTCAAAGGGTTCCCATCAGTTCTGGTTCTGCACAAATTTAGTTAAAATGTCCAGAGCTGTGAATAGCAACAGACTAAACCCAAGTTTGGTGCATGGATAAAAGAGAAAAAAAGCAATACTGTTATAAAAATTCAGATGATGCTCTGATCTAATGGAATAGTTCCAAGTAGCTGGTGGTAGTTTGGTCAGTACTCAAGCCAGCTTGGCAATCCGCATCATGTGGACAGAAACTGGTGGTAAATTTAGGAGGAATCTTGAGCATCTGCAATTTACACATTAATTTGACATCGCCTGTTAATGAAATATGACAGAGCTGTAATGGCAGCTGAAGTCATAACAAATTCTTAAGATGATACAATTTACAGGGAGGAAAGACAACTCAGTTCCAGCCAAGGTGAATGCCATCAGAAGATATGTCATGGATGCATCTTCCAGAAGCATCACTCTCTCCAGCTAAGGGACGTTATTCGAAGCCATAGGGTGCAAAGGCTGATAAACATTCCAGAACATTAAAAACACCATGTTCAGACTTCTTACTGAGGGAACATTGTCTGCATGAACAGAGAGCTAATTGGCTCACTTTTTGGCTGAGACGGATGTAGGATTTCCAAGGTTTTAGTTGCATGGCTTGTAAGTCCAGAGCCGTGCTGCCCAGCACAGATGTGGTTAGAAAGGACTTTTCAGTAACCCCTCCATTTAACACACACAATTCTGTAAGGACATCTGTTCCTTCAAATAGGTAAAAAACAGCCCCTATTTTCTAAGCACAAATATAGACGTATGCATCAAGGAACAGGCAAGAAAAGGGTTTAAATCACAGACCTCAGAATGTTTAAGGCCAGAAGGGACATCTGGGCGCCTCTGGCCCAACGTCAGCCCCAACAGGGTCACCCCAAGCAGGGTGCCCAGCACCACGTCCAGGAGGCTGCTGGAGATCTCTCATCAGCTGTCCTTTCAACTGCTTTCACCTATTCTGACAGACATAATATTTTTGTTCCCCTAAGATAGGGCTTGAACACCCATTGCATGAGACAGAGAAAGAAATTGGCTCAACATCTTCTTTCCCTGGAACCTCACTAGAAAAAGAGAAGAGGTTACTCCACTTTTCTGTCCTGCTCCTCCAGCTTGGTCTCCATTTGAGCCATGCTCCTCAGAAAATCTTTCTGTTGAGGCTGGCATTTATCAGATTAAGTTAAGAAAATGTTGGGGGGAAAGAAAAACACAACTTTAGTGTTTTCTCTCAATTTCTCAGCAGCTTTTGGCATTTATGAGGGGAGCAGAAGTTGGGAGTTTGGTCTTTTGTATTTGAAGGATACATTCTTTACAGAACAAAGACAGAGCTCGCAGTGCCATTAAGAGACTGAATACAGACCATTTTCTGAATAAAAATTTAAAACAGAGAGAGTTCAGCAGTAAATCACTAATAGACACATAGTCAAAATCCAGCACTTTGTAGTACTGCGGGGGGGTTTGTTTGTTTTGATTTGTTTTTGGTTTTGCTTTTGTTTTGTTTTTCCCTTGCAAATGATTTGCCCAGCTCTATTTTAAAATCAGATCTGTCAGGAGCTCCCTGGGGTATTGCTGTTTCTTTGGGTTTGCATTGGGAAATATCAACATGTGGAAAAAACTTCAATATACTGCTTATTATACACAGCCCCTGAGTATAATGAGCAAACAGCTTCTGCAATGCTGGGCTGCTATTCAGGCAAGCTACCTGCAAACTGGCAAGCTATTTGTTAGACTGTCAAAAGACAAAGATGTCAAGCTGATCAAAGCCCCTCTGTTAAGCTTTAAAATATCTGTTATTCTAAGCAATCAGAAAAATCCTGGGAATTAGTGTGTAATTTGGCAAAAAGACCCATATAAGCTAGGCTGCCCCCAAACTTAAATCAAATGTGTACTTGGAAATATTCTGCTTCTTGCAAAAAAATAAGAGAGACTAGCAAAGAGAGACTAAAAATAAACCAGCACTGAGGGCCAGTGTGATGCAGAATCATTTTATTGCAACACACCAAACTATTTAGCCGGATAAATATGCTTAATTAGTTTTGCCAGAGTTGGGGAGAAAACAACAGCTTTGTGGCCTACTTATTTTCTGAAAGGCTTATTGCAGCCGTATTTTATTTTGTAGAAATTTTCTATTTTATGTGCATTTTAGGTCTGATTCTCGAGAGGGAGGCTTCAATGCATTAATTTCCATGCATGCTATGAGAATATCACCAGCCATGTGTCTTGCACACAATTTCTAAATGTATCAAAAGACAGAAATATTTCACACAAAACAATTAGATTTTTATAGCAGTTTCTGATTTTACTTATACTGAGGTGGAAGCAAAGGTTTTGGAGATTTTTTGCGTTCAACCATTGGCATCACAAGTTTGCCCAAAGGAAGCTGTGGTAATCATTGAAGTCTTTCACTTTACCAATATGCCCTGTGATGTGATATCATTTTTTTACCATCACTTAAAAACATCAGTGATGCAGCATCAGTGGACACTGAATCAGATCCAAAAAGATCATCTGTAAGCATTGAAAATGGCTTCAAGACTTTTAGACATTATCCCAAGACATGGAATGCAGAAAGAATCAAAGCAGAGCTGCTGCTGTGCCACAGGTCAAGACTGACCTTTGCAGAGCTGCACAGAGAGAACAAGAATGGCAATGCACACAGAGGCAAGCTGGTAGGTTCCGTGTGGAGAAAAGAAAAGTGAGAGGCTTGACTGCACAGACTCCCCGTGCTGTCATAGGCTATGCTCTAATAAAATCCAAGTGCTTATGCAAAAGTTGATTTTTAACCATCCTTTTTAAAGTTCATTCTAAATAGGCTGCTCCTAAGAATAGGACCTAAGCATTATTGGACCAGGAAAAAAAATAAGTAAAGTGAAAGGACAAAACAGAAAGTGGGGAACAGAAGGAGAGATGAGTACCAACCATGAAACATCACCAGGGCACAGTTAAGACTCAGCAGGGAAGTAATGCCTCAGTCTGGCCATTCAGAGCTTGGGCAGGTACAGGACATCCTCAGGACCTCTTCCTTGAAGCTCCTTGGGTCATTCAGTTCTGTTATTGCACCATCACACGTAGCAGAGCCCTCACTCTTCCTCCCCAGCTTTCTCCTCCATGGGTTGTCACCCCAACTACTATGTAATTACAGCTGCCTTGTAATTATTGTTGCCAAGTGAGGTATCATGTCAATCATCACTAACAACATGACGCAAACAAGGAGGGAAGATGCTCTAAGCACATTCCTACTGGAATTGTAGGCCTGATTTTTGTCTCTCCCTCTCACAGCACCAGGAATTGCTCCAGAGAACAATGAAAGCATGAAAATAGGTGGTTCAAGTCAACCTTGACTCATATAGGCTGAAAGAAGAAGGAAGATCTGACAGGTACTGAAGGGTTTCTGGGCGTTTCTCCTGCTAGAGAGAAGGAAAGAAGACTTCTATACAATGAAGATGAACCACATCCAGCAACTGGGGATCTCCCTTCAGATCCAGTGATTTTAGGACATAATTGAAGGTCAGGATCTAGTACCATGCCATTGGCAGTCAGAAAGGTGAGCACTAACGTGCACTGCACTATGTATCTGTCAACTACTCCTCAACTAATGCTAAACCCCAGATAAATTCAGGGACGAGGGAGCAGGACTGCACAGACACACACACACACAAAGGAGAAATGGTATCATAGAATCATAGAATATCCTGAGTTGGAAGGGACCCTTAAGGATCATCAAGTCCAACTCTTGACACCGCACAGGTCTACCCAAAAGTTCAGACCATGTGACTAAGTGCACAGTCCAATCTCTTCTTAAATTCAGACAGGCTCGGTGCAGTGACAACTTCCCTGGGGAGCCTGTTCCAGTGTGCAACCACCCTCTCTGTGAAGAACCCCCTCCTGATGTCAAGCCTAAATTTCCCCTGCCTCAGCTTAACCCCGTTCCCGCGGGTCCTGTCACTGGTGTTAATGGAGAAAAGGTCTCCTGTCTCTCGACACCCCCTTACAAGGAAGTTGTAGACTGTGATGAGGTCTCCTCTCAGCCTCCTCTTCTCCAGGCTGAACAGGCCCAGTGACCTCAGCCGTTCTTCGTACGTCTTCCCCTCCAGGCCTTTCACCATCTTCGTAGCCCTCCTCTGGACACTCTCCAACAGTTTCATGTCCTTTTTATACTGTGGTGCCCAGAACTGCACACAGTACTCGAGGTGAGGCCGCACCAGCACAGAGTAGAGCGGGACAATCACCTCCCTTGACCTACTAGCGATGCCGTGCTTGATGCACCCCAGGATACGGTTGGCCCTCCTGGCTGCCAGGGCACACTGCTGGCTCATATTCAACTTGCTGTCTACCACGACCCCCAGATCCCTCTCTTCTAGGCTGCTCTCCAGCGTCTCATCGCCCAGTCTGTACATGCAGCCAGGGTTTCCCTGTCCCAGGTGCAGGACCCAGCACTTGCTCTTATTGAACTTCATGCGGTTGGTGATCGCCCAGGTACAAAAAGAGTAGTAGATTTACCTCTCATGAAGAGTTTTCTGGTACTGATTTTACCAGGACAGACACGGAGACATGGCAAAAGAGATGAGACCTTGGCAATCTTCCACTCCTTGCAGTGCAGCATGCAACCAGCCAGCACGTGCTTCACTCCTATCAGGTCCAGGACAATCCCTCAATGGTTTTCACCATTTTCATTTCTATCATTTCATCTTTACCTCCAGCTGATAAACATTAGCTGAGGGTGTTCCTTAGTTTATTTTCTCTGCACTGCTCTAAGCATGATGCTGAATCCAGTTCTAAACAAGCACTGGGCTCTTGCAAAGCAAAATAAGCAGCCAGGCCTTGAAGTTTAAATATTCAGGAGGTATGAAGCTTTCAGAAGTTCATTTCCTTAAACCAGCTGCACCTGTTTTTCTTACTCGTCTTTAATCCGACTAAGTGGCTATACACGTGCAGCAATTACGTCCAGCTCTCAGGACTCTCCAATTTGCTTTGAGTATAGCCTGGGCAGGCAGTTATCCAGACTACATCAGTCAAAGTAATGACAGCAAAAAAGATTAAAACAGAAAGTGTGAGGAGGAGGGTGACATTCCAGAAGATGATAATTGAAGAACTATGAGAATGTTCATTAAGTTTGACAATTTCAAGCTAAAAGGCTTCTGCCCTGGCAAGTATTTTATCTCCCACTTAACCCTTCACACCTGACCTCCCTAACCAACACTGCTCCAGGTGTCCCTGCATCCCAGATGAGCAATTGCCCGTGACTCTAGCAGAGGCAATCCACTTTTTTTCTAATTCATTGTCCATCACAAGACACCTAAAGGCACATTGACCCAGAGCCAAAGCACATTTATCCTAAAAAATTGCCTGATTTGGACCAGTCAGTCAACAATTGAGTATAAAAATTACAGAAAATCTGGGTGTGTTCTGTACAGTTTTTTGTCCTTGTCTTAATTAAAGCTCTGTGTTTAGGGGCCTCTTTCTGAGAGATGGGTCCCACATGATGTGATGATTCTTCCCATGACTTTGTAGAAGTTAAAACCTCCCCTGGCTGCCAACTTCCTTCCTTGTTGCTTCTGCCATACTCTTAGCCCCACATCATCTGATCATTGCTGCTTTTTTCTGCCTTTTTTTTTTTTTTTCAGCTGATGATAGTGCCTCAAAATTGTCTTAATCAAATTCATCCCAGAAACATTTGGGACAGCCCTTTCTGCAGTTGTAGGGATTTTCTTTGCCCTTCTATACCTAAAGAGACTGTCAGATTTAGTTTCCATTCACTATTCAGAAAAATATTTTTTCTCTGTTTTGGGTTTGGTTTTGTTTTGATACATTGCTAAACTCCTCTGTAATAGACGGCTTTGATAGCAAAATGTTTCAGATTGTACTGATGAACTCCAAATGCATCTGGGGTGGGATCTGATAAATATAATGATTAACAATTCTAATACGTTTTGGAACAGTCAGCGCAGCACACCCACCATGCAGCTCTACCCAGCATATACATCAACAAGTCAGCTGGAGGGGTTGGCATTTATAGCAAATCACTCAAGTCTGTGCTCCTTGGTTCCTGGCTGCTCTCTCAGTGCTGCAAAAGCACAGAGATTTCAAGGTGACAAGGAGCTTAGGAGATCTGAGCGGTGCGCTGACTTTAATTGCTAAGTAAACTGAAGAAATAATAGAGAAATGAAAGCTGACTTTTATCTTTATGAGTGCAAAAGAGTCCTAATTAGATGGGTTAAATCATGCTCCAGCCTGCAGTGTGAAAGAGCAGCCCTGTGTTGTTCTTGTACAAGCAGCCTGGGCCTTCGTCCTGGCTTTTACCAGGTGTTGAACTACTCATACAGCGAAGCTGCGGGATTGGTGCCTTGCCTTGCTTTTGGATTTATACAGGGAAGTCTAGGGAGCTGTTGATTTGAGTGGAAGAAGTGATTTGTCTTTAAGAAGTGTTGCAAATTACATGAGGAAAATAAGTCGAATACTGGCACAGCATCCTCTACAGCAACAGGAAGTCTTGGCAATTTCTGTGAGCTGATGATCCTTGATGAAAAATCTCAGCTCCCAGATAAGCCTTAGAAATAAATCTGCACACAAAAATTATTTAGGGCCTGAGCCAGCACTTCCTGAACTCAATGGCACACATCATCAGGATGGTGTGGGATATGAATCGGGCCCTCTGTGCTAGACTTTCAGGCTGTGATACACCTCAGTAACTTCAAAATCCTGGAATATGGTATGTTAAAGTTGGAGGAAACTCGATTACCCAAGGACCCCTTCTAGCCTTATGTTGTTATCGTCCTTTCCATTCAGACAATGGAAGTTTCCAAACAAACTTCCTTGACCTAGGAGCAGTTCTGATCTAAGCCAGCTTTAACAAGTAATTGTTAAATTGAGCCAGTGGTTGACTTACTAAATTCAGGGTTGGCTTATCTACATCAATTATTTTAAAGATTACTATCTTCAAATTCCGCTTCTATAGCTACCTCTTTAATATGATTCTCCTGCAGGAAAAAAACAAGCGTCAGCAAATGGAATCTGGCAAGAAATGAATCAAATAAACTTAAAATAGTGTCATGATGCCTATATTAAATTTCATTTGACTGAAGTTGTGCATCTGAGAACCCCATTGTTCATAGCTAAAAGAGAAGAGAATTGATGACTTCAGCAATTTATTTCATTATATCACTATGGGATGATAAATAATATTTTCTTCAAGTCCTTCTGTGTTCTTCTGAAGTGGTTTTAAAGGGTGCATGTATTGTATTTGTACTTAAATTATTCTATTTTCAAAATCTAGGAGAGCTGAGACAGCAGGCGATAATTTGTAGGACAGTTTGAGTCACTTCTCCAACAGTTGTAATATTGCTGCATTTGTCCCCTTGCTTCCTACAAAGCACAGAACTAATGTTGCATTGGAAGCCCTTTCACTGCATATGCTCCTTCTCCTCCCCAGGATGGAGATTTTTGGAGGAAGGAAAGCTTTTCCTGAAATCCAGGAGGTTTTTCTCATTGCTCTCAGCAAAAGCAGCACCAGGAATAGTGTGTTTTGTTTTCCTACACCAGTCCTGTTTAGATTCTTCTTCTCTTCTTGACCAACCCTAGTTTAGTTTTCTGCTTGAATTTTGATGGTTTGTTTCCATTTAGCCTGACCTTGGTCTGTTCCCTTTTGTTGTTTTTCCTCTAACGCTCCCGGTATCCTGGCTTTTGTTGCAGGACGCAGGATCACATTCTGCTCCAGTGCCTGAGTTACAGTCATGGACCACTGCAGGACAGATGAGAGATTTACTACTACTCTAGCCTGTATCTTCAAGCTCTGAACAGGATTCATGGTAAGGGTCATTCCTGTGGAACCAACTGTTATAGAAACCGGTCTGAGGAAAAAGGGGGTGGATAAAACGGTGCCCATGCTGAGGGCACTCCATTTCTTCATACGCTGTTGCTGTTAACCTGATCCAAATCAGTCACACTGCAGCAGATTGCATTGCAACTGGAATGAAAAGTAGCTTTGATATATATATATATAAATATATATATATCCTCACAGTGAACCTTAAAACTTAAGACTTTTCTGAAAATAACCTAGAAACTTAAATCCATCTCAGAAATTCTTCCCAATTAAATGTTATGTGACCTTTCAAATGTCTTTGTCTGTTTCTTCATCTCAAATTATCAGAAATTGTTCATTTAAATTACTAGTTTCAAATGTTCAAATTCTCTCTTTTTTTTTTTTTCAAATTCACTCCTTTGAAATCCTTTGACTGGCTAAGGAAGTAACACATTAAAAGACACATTACCCCTGATTCTTTCTTTTCCTCTTTCTTCTTTGCCCTTCAGATTTTTTTATTTTTAATTTTTGCCAGGGCTCAGTGGATAAGCTGGGCTGCAAAAATGAGCAAATTTTAGAGGTGGGTGAATATTTTTTGGAAGCTGTTTCCTGCTTGCCACAGGAGACACAAACAAACTTTTCCCTGTTCTCTGTGGTCAAGGATTAGACAATCCTTGGGTGTCACAGAGCTGAGGCACTTGGTGGCAGGCAGCTTTCCATGTATTTTGGCAAATGTTGGGAAGTTTCTCAGATTAGTGATGGCTCCCTTTGTATGCAGTGAGATACTCCAAGATGAAGTCCTTGACCCTGTCCTCACACCTTTCTTTCTCTCCTTTCTCACCACCATGAGGACAGAGCCCTTCTTCTTTTCTCGCACCTTCCAGAGGCAGGCCAAAATGGAGGCAGTTTGGTAGCTAGATTTTGGGGCTGTTTTGCTAGACCCAGCAATATTTGCACTAGCAGTAGCACTGTCTGTGAAAAGTCCATCTCGTAAGTGACAGAATAATAAATCCATATGTTGTGTTGTGGGATTTCCCAGCCCAAATCAACAGCTCCATCACGGGTGGGAAGAAGGCTTGTTCTTTGCTACAGCAGACAGGTGAACACATCCACAGTAGGTGGTATTGCTCTGGTGAGGATGCCAATTCCGGCAGTACCTCCCCATGCTTTGAACTGGGAGCAATTTGGTAGTTTCCTAAAACCAGATTTATTTATTTTTTTCCAAATGTATGCACTATGTTTCTTTACAGTCTGCAGATCATACTTCACTAAGTCTGTAACAATGGCCATTGTTCATTGGTTTCTGGGAATTAACTTCTAAAAATACTCCAGTGTTCATATTAGATACTTCCCATTATGTTCCCTTTACCTGAATCAAATCAGACTTTCCTTAGAGCAGAATGCCAAAGTGAAAGGCACACTAGAGACTGTAACGCTTCTACAAGACCACATGCTAATATAACTATTTCAGGCTTTAAACATGTATTTTTTTTTTCCTCTCTTTCGTCTAAACAATTTGGTATTTCTGAAAACATGAAACAGCCTGTTTTTTTAACAATGTGCAGTACAAAGAGCTTTTACGTTTTCTTTTCAAGCAAAACTAAAGAGTGGAAGCAGCAGCTTCACATTGCTCAGACACTTTCATTTCTGTTAAAGAAACTGGCAGTTTGTTTTCCTTAGCAAGCTGCAAACCTCTTTTATCAAGCTTGAGCACTAGCAGTGAAAGCCTGGGAGAAAAATCCCAAGCTGTTGATGAAAGTGGCTTTCAATTCTTGGTGAAAATGCAAAGGGGAGCTTCAAAACAGAGAGTTATGCTCCTTGACAGCGAAAAGGGAAGGATTCTTACAAGAAAATGGTGAAAACTGAAGGTTTTCTGCCATGGCAAGCTCTGTTTGCTAGTGAAAAGTGTGAAATACAGTGCTGGAGAGATTCACAGCCACTCATAAAAATGTCAGTGTTGATGTATGAAGTGAAAAATTGCTGGTTTTATCCAAAATCCCATCTGGTAATTTAGTTTCCATCATTTAGGGGGCTTAAACACACGTACACCCCTATATATATATTTGTAAATATACATAATTTATGTTGAGAAAATGAGGTTTGTGTTTTTCCTATTAACTTGGAATATATTCACCTCCATTATTGTTCTGTTACTGGGTTCCAAACCACATATTTCTCACCTCCGTAATTTAACTTACTGTGGAGTTAAATTTCTTTAGACTACTATTTTTGTTACATGTCAGGCTATTTTTCAATAAAAAATCTCTCTCTTTCTGTCTTTCATTAATAGGAAAAAATGTATTTTCACCCACTGATCAGTGGTTTAAGTCCTGACTCGTACCAGCAAACAAGAACCTCCTTTAGGCACAATGCTTTAACTTGTCTGAGACAGATTCTTTTTTAATCCACAGAAAAGTAATTTCATAAAATCATAGAATCGTTTGGGTTGGCAGGGACATTTCAGCCCATCTAACTTAAGTCCCCTGACATGGGCAGGGCCCCCTGTCCCCAGCCCAGGCTGCCCCCAGCCCCATCCAGCCTGGCCTTGGGCACTGCCAGGGATGGGGCAGCCACAGCTCCTTGGGGCAGCCTGCAACAGGACCTCTGAGGAAAGAATTTCCTCCTAAAGTCTAATCTAAACCTATCTGCTTTTAGTTTAAAGCCATTACCCCTTGTCCTCCTGACTCTGTGCTCCCTGATAAAGGGCCTCTCCCCATATCTCCATTTCATTAATTAATGCAGAAGCATGAAGCATAAATCTGAACAAAGTTTGGAGAAAAAAAGAAAAAAAAAAAAAAAAAAAAAAAAAAAAAAAAAAAAAAAAAAGACCAGCTTTATATAAAGGGAAAGAACTGAATGGATTTTCCAAAGTGTTCTCTTTGGCTCTGGTACTGGGACTGGGATCCACACATGCAGAGATCGGCACAGGACTGTGGCTGTGCAAGAAATCACAGCTATGTGATAGGCAAAATTAAATGGACTTGCTGGACTGAAACTCTCCCATCTGGGAGCTGAAAATGTCTGAAGCAAGAAAACAACCTAACGTGAATATACTAGCATCTTAGCAAAGATAATCAGAGACATGTAAAAGAAATCTCCATATATGAATGTAACTTAAATCCTCTGAAACACCGAGAGCAAATCTACAGAAGCTGTTTGGTCTCCCTTTACAGTTAACAGACGGCGGTGAATATTTACCAGGGTTTAACTCATCCCACCAAGAGACGAGCCCCTCTTATTCCACTAGTCTGGAAGATCTCTTTGATGTCAGTTGTCTAACTCACAAGTTTAATATGGCGTAAGGAAGGCAACTACCTAACGAATTACCTAACTCTAAAATAAGAATGATTGCCCTTCTAAATTATTTGTTCTAGCATGAGTTTACCAAATTAAAAGAGTCACTGGGGGAACTTGCCCAAGTCACATACAGTGCCAGACAAATTTATTGTAATTCTTGTTTCTTGCCTGAAAAACATTCAGTGTTGTGGTCCTGTATTCAGCTTCTCTAGACACATTTATTGACAATATCTGAATTTCTGTTAGTTTCACTAACAGACTAAAAGGTCCTAAAGGGCAAAACCTTCCACAGAAAGGAGGACATCCAGGGGTAGGCAACAGGAGGGATGGTAAAGTGAGAATTGTTTGGGGCTGTGGCTCCTCAGCTCATTGCTTTCCACCAGTTAATTAGCCTCCCCCATGTTCTTCATCCCCAGGCACAGGACACCAGGTGTCTTCCTCGTGCCTTGAGGAAGGCAGACCACGGGCCATGCCCCGCCAGGCCCCTGGGATGAGCAAAGACCTTGGGTGTGAAGGCCAGCAAACCTCGGTGAAGGACTGGCAGCCGTGCTGAGGCTGCCCTGTAATTAAGTAGCCCTCAGCCTGCTTGGGAAACTAGCACTGAGCCTGGTGGCTGGTTTTACTTCTGCTCTCTTCCCCTAGACGACCCGTGCCTCTTTACTTCTGTGAAGTGACCTGTGGGTAGAATCTCACCATGCATCGGCTGAGCTGTGATCATTTCCTACACACATCCCTTCACCCTGCAGCAAACACAAGATAAATGAGCTAGCTTGGCCCCTCTTCACGAGCTCAGAGCAGAGCGGGTGCTGCAGATGAGGCTGTGCATAGCATCTCCTGACAGAAAAGTAAGGCAGCATTCTGACACAGTTTTGTGTAATCACATCCCTTACTGCTGAAAGAACACGTCACATTTTGGGGATACTTTGGTGCTCTGTGCTATTTATGCCACTGAATCCAGGCATAGTTTAAATTTCAGATAGGGAAAAGTTAAAATACTAAAACTTCAGAAGTGGGGGTGCTTGACCAGACCAGGAGGTTATGGCAGAGGCATCTGATCTACCGCATTTTGAGCTCAGCATTTTTCAAGATCACAGAGGCGAAACCATGTTTTTCAGGCTTCTCTGTCACATTGTCAACAGCATTTGTGTATGTATCCAATTTCAAAATCTGCAGCTGAGCACAGGGAGAGTGTCTCTTTATATTGCCAAGTCTTTCATGCACAAGTTGGTTTTGTTTAATCTTCAGGCTGACCTTCCAATCTAAAGCACTCTTGCATTAACTTTCCAAAGGTCATATCTGCAGAATGCCGAGTCAGTGGATCTTGTGGAGTGTCAGTCTATGTTTTTATTGAATTCTGGGCCCTGATTATACTCGGTTTGTTCTGCCTGAGATCAACAAGGCAGGTGGAAAATCATCCTCACGGGGCAGCTGACAATTCTCCACAAATACTATGAACAGGAATGACAGCTGCATATAGATTTTCACTCACCATCGAGGAGAAAGGATGTGCTATGTGGGTCACTTCAGCTGACTGGCACCCTGTTGCAGCAAGCTGTCCTGTCTGAGGGGCTACCTGGGCTCCTGAGTGACCAGTGGCCACCGAGAGGCACCTCCAGGACATCCCTGCACCTCAGGAGGGCTGGGAGCTATTTCCAGCTACTGCAGAGAGCCTACACAATCTGTCTGAAGACTTAAGATTTGCACATGCGATTCAAATTGACATCTTTTGTGTTTTGTTTTGTTTTGTTTTGTTTTTTCCCTTTTTTTTTTCCTATCCTATTCTGCACAACCTTTGTGGGGTGACTGCAAAGGTATGAGGTGATGCAGCTCCTCTGGATTGCTCTGGGAGCAGACAGAGTACCCAGACTGCTCAAGATAAAGGAAAGAGAGCAAAACACCTTTCCTTCCTCTAATCCTCTGCTATAATGCAAAGGCGGTTGCAAGTCTTCTGTATCCCTATAGATCCCTTCCTGCCTCTGAAACACGTTTCAGCATCTCCCACCTGCATCAAATGCCAAAATAATTGTGGTGTGGATGTCAAAACAAATGCAGATACATATAGATGTTCACAGCTCTTCCTAGGAGTTGTCAGGAGTCTCTAACATGGAGTAAGAAATGCTGCATCTCAAGCCAGTGCGTGCTGAAGGCTTCACCAGTCTCCTCTGGTCGGTGTGGTGCCTGCCTCTTTTGGCTGGGAATCCAGAGATGACTGGGTATGCCGTGGGCTGCCCTGTTGTATTTTATATCATTATATACGCCACTTAATGAGGCTTAACCACGATGGCTGTATCACCCTGAGTTAGGCTGTCAGCCACACTACTTTCCACAGCAGATGGTTGTGCCACTCACCGCCCACAGCGCAGTAACAGCTCGGTGTTTCAGACCAGCTAGTCTGTGCTGGGGCTTACTGGTGTACAGCTGAAGTACCTCTATAAGAGATCAGTCTGTCCTTATGCATTGCCGTGGCCAACATCTCTGTGATGTGTGTACCCACGCAAATGGAAGTGCACCGTCTAGCTACAAGTGAGCGCCTCATTTCCATCCATACTATTTCTAAGGCATGTAATGGAGACAAATTGTTGGGAGTGATGAGACAGTTGATCTGACTCCTGATTCAAACACAAAAAGAAAAGAAAAGAAAAGAAAAGAAAAGAAAAGAAAAGAAAAGAAAAGAAAAGAAAAGAAAAGAAAAGAAAAGAAAAGAAAAGAAAAGAAAAGAAAAGAAAAGAAAAGAAAAGAAATAAATAATAAAAAAAAAAAGAATTAAAACCTTCATCACTTAGCCTGCACAAGATGCACTTTAGAGGATCATCCAACTAAATCAGCTTCACTCAGTCTGCACCATGTAGCTGCATTAGTCCTCAGCAGCTAGAGATTCATCTGTCTGCTCTCTAATGTAAGTGGTAGCTTGATTTCTACACCAGCATAAATCAGGTGTGAAACCAGAGCAAAGCGGACTTGTATTGCTATACCTAATGGATGTTCAAGCCTGCATCTTACTCTTACTTCTGCTGGTCTGACCCTGGGATAAATCTTCATTTTCAAAGGCTGGCTCAACACTCATTAAATTATCTGAGAAGAGCAAATAGAATACTTCTCAAAACAAAAGGAAATCCAGCATCTGAAATATAAGAGATCTTGTGCCTTTCATTATGATATACAAAGTGTTTTACAATGCTTTTCAGTGCTACATGCAGTTTTTTACAGTCTTTGATATAGTGAGACTCTGATGCTGTTTCCACAAACCGAGCACAGGAAAGCAGCATTAATCTCATGATCCTCTTCTTTTCAGAGAAAGTGTAAGGTCGTATTTGTCTCCACAATTCTGAGAGAGCAGAACTGCACAGAGGAGCCAATTCTAATAACATTTTATAGAGGTAATAGAAAAGGAAGAAAATAGGAAGAAGAGAAAGTAGAGACCAGCAACAAAAATTATACGATATGTAGCTTTATCTAGTGTAACCCAGCAATTGGAGGAATTTTCCATTCTCTTCTATTAAACACATTTTAATTAAAACAATTCCAGCATACCCCACATTAGCCATCAACAAGACTCTCTGGGCATTATATCATTGTGGGCCAAATTAAACACTCTAAAAGGCTGCACTCTGACTTTGGTTTGGGGATAATACAGGAAGGCTAGCCCCCTACACAAAACCTTTCATGGATTCTGGCCCTGTTGTATAAATTTAGGTCATTTAAATTGTTCTGTGTATTTGCTGACCTTAAAAGGGAATTTTCATGCAAATTCCGACCTACCCTTCATCATGTGAAGGAATCCAGAGCTGGTCAAATGTTAAAGCAGCCGGGCTGTATGTTAGGTGATTTCATCTCGATGGCCTGGCTACCAGATGAGATAATCCTTGGAAACAAGATTTCTGATCTAAAGCCCTTTGGCAGGTCCCTGTGGCCTCTGGCATTTCTGCAGTGCTGTAGGAGAGGAAAATGGAAACTGTCCAACATTTGTCCCAAGAAAAAAGTGCTTAAGAAGAAACACACACTTAAAAATAAAAATAAAAAATAATAAATAAATAAATAAATAAATAAATAGAAATAAGGGTGGAATGAGGCAGGGGTTCTTCTGGTAGATGTGGAGTCGAGGATAATTGCCTGTTCTCTAGGTGTACCACCTCCACAGGCTCTCACCTTTGCCTGATAGCAGAGGGTGTAATTGGGCTAGAAAAAGCCCTCCCGCCCCCCTGAAGCCCTGCTCGTCCTTTGTGCAGGCACAGCCGGTGCTGGTGGGGGAACAGAACAGGTCCCCGGCCGGGCCGGGCCCTCCTTGCATCGCTCCCACCTGACTTCTCCCAGAGGAACAAAATAAGGCAGCTCCGGGCAAGCAACAAGAAGTGCCACCTTCTGAGAGCCTTCCTGGGACAGGGAACGCCACGGCAGTCTCAAGGGCACTGAGGCCACGACAGCTTATAGTGTTGCAGTAAGTTTGCTGCCCGAGCGTGCTAGCAGCAGTGCCTGCACGAGTTTGCAGTCTGTTTGGGACCACAATTGCCCTCCAGACCGAAGCACCTGCAGCTCACTTAAGAAGCAGTTAGCAGTACGCCCCTGCCACACGTCGCATCCCCTGCCCTGACCAAGGAAACGTGTTTTTTTTTTATTTCTGGTGACTTTGCTGTTCCAAGCCAGTGGGTCAGGTTGATTTTATTTCTGTAATCAGCTGCTGTAAGGAGCACACTCTAAGCACATGCATGCACAGAGAGAATGGAGGGAAGCCTCTATGCTTATATTCAGCCATCCCAGAGGCACAGGACAGGCTGCTGATTCTCTGTGAAAATTCTCTTTCCAGACAAACGTACCTACAGCTGTCGCACAGTGAGTGATTAAAACCACGATCCTGCAAGCGATGGCTACCTCTGCCTATTTACCAGAGCTCGCACAAAGCCACAGCTTGTAGCAACGACTGCAGTCCACTCGAGGGAAATCGCCTTTATGCTTTCTATTTGCTTTCTCAACAAGAGAAAGTTTTAAGAAAAAATGGAATGTAGGCAGTGTTCCCTGTGACTTGTTTGTTCTGAAACAGATGTCTTTAGCCAGCGCCCTGTGAAAAATCTGCCCGAGAGCGTAAAGGCGAAGGGCTTCTAGGACTCCTCTTTCAACATGAAAGCGAGAACTTTAAGGAAGAGTTTCTTTAGGAAATGGTTCTCCTTCGTGGGACCTGAGAGCTGGTGGAGAGCAGATTATAGCTCCCTGACTCTGCTGTCTTTAGGTTAAAGCTGAGCTTTATCATGGTAAGGTGTTACCCTTTGGTTTCAGCTACATCTGAATAAGATTGGGAAAAAATAAAATAAAATTATTTTTTCTTTTCTTTTTTTTCTTTTTCTTTTTCTTTTTTTTTTTTTTTTAATGTAGGTTTGAATTCAAGGAGTAGGAGCTGGAAATCCCGTGGGTTAATACTGCTGTGTAACTTCAGTGTAATGCCCTTTGTCCTATATTCAGATAGAAAACTCCCCTGCAGACATTAGATTACAGCTCTGCCCAAATCCTTAAACTCAGCTTAGCAGCACGTAAGGACAAATGTGTTTTAGACTGAGTGACAAAGAGGGACAAACCCATCCAATTAGACACAGAAAAAACAATCAATTCATAAGCATTTAATGGAAATAAGCACACAGATTTCCTTCCATAGGACCATGCAAATTCACACTTTAAATCGCCCACTTGCAGTGCACATTTTCCCACCTAATTTAGCAGTCCTAAAGTTAATTCTTCTCCAAGATATTCACCTTGGCTGTCCCCTCTGACTCTCTGTCCATGGAGAGGCATGGGCATGTCCCTCAAGATGGGACAAATGTCTTCTCAGAAGTGCTTTTCTCTCTTTTTTAGCCACAGACACTATTGTGGGTGGGAAATCTGAAGCCCGTGTGAAATCACTTGGGATGTGAGGTGGGCAGCCACAGGGCTTCAGTGTGCAGCCATAAAGCTGGAACAAAAATCCAGCAACAGTGTGCAGGCAAGTACGGTGCAAGGAGCTCGCATCAAGCATTCACAAGACAAACCCCATTCTGGCAAGCTTGCAAATTTTGCCACCTGTCCTGCTGAGAACGGGGCATATTTGTCAGATGAAACACTTTGTGAAAAATGATTTCACCAGGAAATTAAAATTAATGCTGGAATCATTTTTAAATGAAATATTTTTTCAGTGATATATGTAGGTAGCAATGCTATTTTGCCAA
The DNA here is from genome assembly GCF_011077185.1 of Oxyura jamaicensis. Taxonomy (NCBI): domain Eukaryota; kingdom Metazoa; phylum Chordata; class Aves; order Anseriformes; family Anatidae; genus Oxyura; species Oxyura jamaicensis. The sequence continues at coordinate 52,467,290 of NC_048897.1, read as the reverse complement.
TTTATAGCATTTTGTCATTTTTTTCTTGCCAGATGAAGTGTGAAAATAGGTGTGCACCATGAAAGATTTTGTTTTGACAAACTAAATGAAACATTTTGATTTCTTGTTTTTGTCTAGTCTTTTTGTTTTGAAACTGCCTTTCTATCTGTTTGATAAAAACATTAAAAATTACTCTAGATCAAAAGAAAATATTATACTGGATCCAGAGAAACCAGATAGCTCAATGTTTGGACAGTCTGGAATTGTTTTAAAGGTGGGTTTTAATTCAACAATTTTAAAAAGTTTACAATCAATCTCAACACCTGAAATAGTAAACAATGAAACAGCTAAACAACAGGGAAAATCCATGGTTTTCACAGTTTTACCACTGAATAACAGCATGTCTTGCTGTTTTCATTAAATAGTTTTCATGCACAGTTTTGTTTTCATGTTTTTGGATAAATATTTGTAGTGGCAACTGCATACTGGGTACACAAATTGCAACTACTTCCAACAGCAATAGGCACCTGATTGTGACTCATGTGCCATATGTTTCAACATGTTATAGGGAATAAAATCACTGAAACACTTTTGTCTGTAATTACTGTTTCTGGTTTGGAGGGGTTACGTAGGACCCAGTGTAATTGGGATTCCTGGCAATGTAGTGTGAGAAGTGGGCTGTGATCTGCACACACGGCAATGGTCATGGAAGGGCAAAATACAGCTTTTGTTTCACGTATACAGAAAACTGTGATTTCATCTTGTCTTTTCCATCTGACGGGATTTTGGACTTCCTAACCCGTATATTAATTTTTTCCTTGCAACGGATGAGAAGCAGCAAAAGAAAATGAGAGTTCAAACATCTGATTTCTCTGTTTTGTCTCCCCCCACCGTGTCTGACAGGTGAGAAGCACTGACAATTTATAGGCAACTCTTACACACTCACTTGAAGGGATTGAGGCTTGCTCTAACCTCCAGGAGGCATTCACCTGAAATTCTGAACCAACCAAAACCAGAGCACTAGAAAACTTATGCTTACAATTGTACCATTATTTTGATTTTTATTTTTCTTGTCTTGAAAGAAGAACGATGATCTGATGCAAAGGAATATTACTGGCCATTTCCATTTGGGCAGGATGTGGTATTCAGTTTTATTGGATCAAAAAATATTTAAAGATCAATCAGCCAAAGTAGTAATCTATTCTTAATAATAATAACAATAATAATAGTAATGTGTAAGTCAGTTTGAGAAAATAAGAGGCTTTGGAAATCAACCACTTTCCAGTGCCTGTTTTCACAAGAACATATTGTGTCCTTTTTCTCCTGTAGAGTTAAGAAATCACTAAGTTGTAGGGAAAGACTAATAATAATTGTAAATATATCCCGTTTTTTACTTTTGAGGACAGTCTTCACCGAATTTCTCTGCTAAGCACAGTGTAACAGGGTTTGGTCGGTGATAAAAGAGCAGCACCCAATACAGCACAGTGGCCACAAGGCTTCCAAGCTGATTTTTTCAGTCACTAGGGAAAGGAAGGGGGTTTCCCTTTGCTCTTCTCTCTTGCCATCTCAAGAGCGCATTGGAAAGCTCTCAACTGGTTTCTGCTCCCAGTGCTCATGCAGTGAGCCCTGCTGTGCCTGACACACACTCACCATCACTTTTCTCAAAGGCTGGGGAACACTGGAGCTACACACAGAATAACCTACCAGAAATCAATTCCATGGGCTACGAGTAATTATATATCGTACATCAGTTGGCTTTGCTTACTGAATTAAAATGAAACTAATATGGTCTTAAGCAAGACTGAACAAACAAGATCATTAGGTAGTTAAAGAGATCATCAGAAACTCCTTTTGCATTGTTAAAATTATTGAATTAGGATTATTAAAACTGCTGGCAAAACCCAATCTCTTTATCAAGCTGGATGTTCGGCAGACTCCCGGCACTCACAAACTGGGAGACAAGCAGCAACTTTAAAAGTGAAAGGCAATGGATTTTATCTGCTCCTTCATCAACCCTTTTGTATTTGTAGGCTCAGTACTAATGAGGCTCTGCAGTGGAACTCATTCCGCTTTGCTACCTGGAAGCTTTCTGTGGTGAAGATGAAAGAGATGCTCATTCGAAGTCTTTTTGTTTTTGTTTAGCAAACATAAATGAGATTTTTTTTTAATATTATAGTACAGCAGTGATCATATAACACACGCATGGTTTTCTATCTAATTGCTCTGCATATCCAGAGCTTTGAAGTTAGTCCATATAAATATCTCTGAGATTTAACAAATACAGCTTTTGATTTCCACCCAAGGCAAAGCAAACAATTTTATTCTCTAGCGTGGACAGATTCTGAGTTGTGTTTCATGCTAGGAAAACCTCCAAAGCAAAAAATCATACCCAGATGCTCTCTATAGTGCAGAAATTCAAAAAGAAAATAAAAACAATCTGTAATTCAAAATGTATTGGCAATTTTCTAGCGCACTTATCTGCAACAGCACAAGTAACACGAGCAATCAGAGCACAGAGCTCATTGGTCTGAAGGCCTTAAGAAAAGGATGTTTGAGAAAACGTGAATAAATAGAGGCTATAAAAAGAGCAGCAAAAGCATTAACCTAAGTAGGACTAGAGCAAAGTTAACTTGGCAAAGGAAGCAAAGTGGGACAATTCTTTTCCTTGCAAGTAAAGCCCCTGGTGCTGGAAGGCTGAGAGGAAAAATCCTGAGAACAGCTGGGGAATAATGGAATTGTATTTTCATTTTATAAATGAAGCTTCTGATTTTAAATCAAAGTAAATACCTCATCAACAATTTGTTGAGAAATACTTCTAAAATACAGCTGTGTTCTGAATTTCCCGGCTGACGGAGCCTCGCCACTTTATCCTTTTTAAACAGATGTGGTTTGTAAATATCCTCACTATGGCACTTTAACTACATCGCCGCATGGCTGTGGAGATGAGGCCAGCTGTGTCTCCTAACTGGATCAGCTCCACGAACAGATGTCCCCCCTCACGAGAAAGCAGAGTCTTGCAAATCACCACTTTGGAGAGGTGCCACCAGATGAGGTTGATGGAAAACCTCAAGACATCCATCCTCCTAAAGTTGTCTTTTCCCAGCTGAAAGCAAAGCTTTATGAGGGCCTGAGCATCAAGTTAAGGGATGCCCCTCCTCATGGTGTTAACCCAGGCTGAACCAGAGGAAACTCAATGTTATCCCACCCTACGGCCATGCAAGTGTGGCTCATGGCTACTCCAGGAAAATTCAGCGCTGAAGGCTGCGTTTCCTTGTTCAACTGTAGAAGAGTTGACATGCCAAGCTAGACTCAGGTCAACATGTGAGATAAACTGGATGGCAACTTGTATGGAAGGACAGCAGCAGCACTAAAGAAACCCTGAAGCCCTCCCTGCTCCTCAGCTAAAACCATAAACCAAGCTGGATTGTTGCAGCTGTTGTTTTGGGGGAGCTTGCAGAGTGACAGGACGTTGGGCTGGGGGCCTTGCACCAACCCAGACAACAGCAGGCATGGGCTTTTGAGAGACATTGCACCCACCTGCATGCTGCTTCTCCAGCCTGAGATGGAGACGGATGAAAATCTGATGTGTCCATACGGCACCTCTACTACAGCCCTGCAGACCTGCTGTGAAGCAGTCATGAGTGAGATGAGTGAGAAACCGCTTTGAGAAACCACTCATGGGTTCTTCAGTCTAGTCCTGCCTGGCACCATCAGCCCCAGGAAACAAGCAGTGCTCCTGGAGCCCTCATCCCAATGCCTCTGCTCTGCCCCTTCTCCCCAACCATCCCATGGGACCTCTGCTAACACCATGTGTAAGGAGCCTTGCAGGTAAAAACCTGCTGTATTTACTGACATAAGTCTTTAGGGTGAATCAGAGCAAGCAAAGAGATAAGAAAACATCAAAATACTATGTACAAGGAAAGTGTCCTCTGACAAAACCAGGAATGCTAACAACACCTCTTACCACAAACACCCCTAACCGGCTGAATGGAACAGGTAATTATTATAAACAGGAACAGCCACTTGCCTGTGTCCTCATCCCATTGAATAAATGAAAGGTGTTTTCTCCATTTTCTCTTCAGATGGCTAGTGAAGGTGGTACAGAGGTAAGAGTCCTGTTAATTTAGTACATTCCTGGCACTGAATTTCCTCTTGCTTACTGTATTCTATTAATCAATTCTATTATTGGTGTGTTTTTTTTTTTTTTAGGAAATCTTAACCTGTTCACATTACAAACTCTTCCAAATTAATCAACACAGAAACTCCCTTCTTTCCCCTGAATAAACAAACTCACTCTCCTCCCACAGGTATCCACATGGAGAAGCTCATGGAGATGTCACCTCTGTCCTCCAAATGCCTTCGCTGGTGCAGGTCCTGCATCCAGTGAAATGGGAAAGGACACTTAACCATGCTACTGTCTTAACCTGAGATCTGTTACAGAGCTTGGTCTTTAAGAGAACCTCGAAAATAGTGCAGGATTACTGTCTTCCCTGCTAGAAGTCAAAAGAAGTCTTCTACTCTGAAGTCAGAGCACAAAATTAAGCTAAAAGCAAAAGATCAAAATTTAAATATCTTGGTTCCAGCAGCCTTCCCACAGTAAGGACTTCTTAGAAGACGAGTCCATCCAAACTCCTTTTCCCACAAGTTTCTGCCACTCTCATGTATCATTCTCACCTTGACACGTCTTTGCTTTGTGGTGCACCCCATCCCCAGCCATGATGAATTCCACCAGGCTCCTTGCTCCTCTGCCCTTGTCTGCAGCAGTGCTCTCAGCTGCACACCGTTCCCCACATCATTTCAGATTTCTTTGGCATCTCAGCAAACAGAGAGCATCTGGCCCTGTGTAGGTTTTCCTGCTGAAACACACAAGCAGGTTTGCCATGCAAGGATCATTTGGCTCCCCTGTAATACTGGCAGGATTGATAATGACTCAGCTGTAACTAAACTCATTTTGGCAGACTGAAAAAAAAAAAAAAAAAAAAAAAAAAAAAAAAATACTTGCCCTCATCCCGGAGTGAATATGTCCTTTTGGTTAGGAATATTTTGAATACCAACAGAGGAAAAACAAAGAATCAAAAGGGAAGTTGGGCTCTCAGTCATCACAAAATGAGTGAATTGTGGGCAGAGGCAGAGGTGGTGGCTAATTTATCTGAAAGCTGAGCTTAATGTCCTGTGGTGCAGGAGGCTGGGCTTAGTGAGCAGCAGTCCCTTTCTAGCTGTAACAACTGGCTGTTGGCCCAGGAGTAGGTCCATGATTTATCTTTGTTGGGTTTTCCTCCTGTAAAGGTGAGGACCAATTCTAAGCCCCAGACTTCTACAGTCAGTAGAGAGAGATGAGCATCTCCTGACAGCACCCCATCACCCCTGGAAACAAGTGTGTCGAAGAGATAAACACCCACAGAGGAATGATGAGTGTACTTCTTAGGTGGCACATGTGATTTTTAGGCTGATACAATAGAAGAAATGAATCCTTCCAGTTGTGCTTAATGATAGGAAATGAGAGCTTGTTTGCGTATCTGCTTTTATTGGTAGCCATTTAGCACAGACGTGTTGAGGATTCCCAGTATCTTGAACCACTTTTTATTTCCAAGGGACAGAAAATTCTGCTTGCATCACTGCCACACAAACAAGGTGCACCTGTTTTTTCCTTCTACATGAATTACCAAAAGCTTAAAAAGAAAAATCCATATTCTGTATTATGAGAAGCTAGAATGTCTGATAAGCATTTAGCAAGGGGAACACGGAGTCTGTTTCAGAGGTATAATATAGAGCTTGCAATTCAGGTTTCAATTTACACTTGACTTTTATGCCAGCCGTGTATGTGGTTGATAGGGAAAGCAGATCCTAAATGCCTGACTGACACATTAAATGTGATGGGTCTGTAACACAGGCAGCATTACTAGCAGAAAAGGCACTGTTATTTGTTTTCTTAAGATCCCTGGGTACTCGGTTTTAAAGCCTGCTTGGAGCCAAGTGACAAGAATCTTTAAAACTGCAAAGCCAAAAATAGCTCCAACTTCCCAGTTACAATAAACTGTAGATAATCTCTCGTGGCAAAGTGATGGAGTGCAGCCTAGTGAAAGCAAAGCAAATGCTGATGGGGACTCCTGTGCCCCCTGGGTGGAGGTCTGACATTTTTCCATGTAGCACCACGCTACCCTATTTATTTATTTTTAATGTTCTCACTTCTCAGTGATGTTACCCTTTTGCACTTTCTGCAAGATTTTTCAGTGAAAGAAGTTAATGGTTTATTTTGCGTTGGTCCATACATGCTTGTGTTGACCCCCTGGTCTCTTCTTCTCACTTATCCCTTCTATAAGGTTTCCTGCTTTATGACAGGACACTCTCCTAGCTGTGATCTTCTCTGAAATTCATGTGGTGGATTTAGGTCCACGCAGCAGACATTCCAGTGTCATGGGACTGTTGGTCCTTTCAGGAGAGCTGATCTACCTGACTGCTTTGCTCCTTGGGAGAGTTCACAGCTCATGGGTGCTCTGTTGGGCATCCTGAACCCTGCACAGCCTTGGGAACCTATTCTTGATGCCTTTGTTAGGCATCCCGTACCTTCAAAATTAAGGGTACATAGGTGAAAATACTGATAAGAAATTACGCTAAAAAGATCTGTTGTTTTAGCTTCTTGGAAGAAGCTGAGGGCTGGAGCGTAGCTTCCTAGCTTCTCGTTCTTCACAGCTGAAAATACTATAAGCATTTCCAAAACCTTGTTACTGACTTGTTATTGTTGACGTAATTTTTCCTAACCATATAACAGCTAAAAATCAGATTTCATGAATTATAGAAAGACACATGATCAGGTTTCCAAGAAAATATACATACGTCAAAAGATACAAAAGAAAAAATAAATCTAAACAATGAAATGAGGAAACACCAAATCAAAGATCCATGATGGGGCATTTTAGTGCCATTCTCCTAGAAACTCCCAGGCATTTGTCCCTACCAGGGAGCTGGGTAGGCTTGGTCACTGCACCAGAGCCCTGCACCGCTTCCCATTGACCAGCTGGAAAAGGAAGCAATAAGTAAACCCATCGTGCAGAAGGGTGTTGGAATACTCTCCGCCTTCTGCTGTGCCTCATTTTTCACCCCACTTACAGAAACCTGGAACTCGGTCCTGATGAGACAGAAAGCAACTGGAGCAGTCAGCGCCTGTTCCTCCTATCGCCCATTGTGCCCAGATCTCCAGAAGGACACATGGCCAAGCTGTGAGCTGTGCTAATGGCTCTCACCAGCCAGACACATGCTGTGGAGGAAGTTTGAGAGAGAATTTGTGGTTTGGAGACTTTTCTCCAACCAAAGGCAGAGTGACAAGAAGGACTTGTGCTCACTCATGCAACCTCTTGCAGCAAACCTGCCTGTGTGGAGACAAACCTGGCGTGGACAACCAGGCTTCAGCAGTCATGGGCTGAAATAGGAACTGCCACTGTAGTGTAGAAGAACCTTTCTCTCTGAAAAGTCAGCAAGGTAATCGAAAGGTCTGGCCTTTGATAAAGGTAGAGACAGGCACAGAAGCAATCACCTCGACAGCCCATACAGCTCAAATGTCACCAGCTAATGCAGCATCACACATGACAGTTCAGTGCTGGGACATGCAAATATCGTGTCACCCACCACAAGGCAGGTCTGTGCTGGGCTTGGCTGAAGGATGGCTGAAGCAGAAAGGCTCCCCCAGCCAAATGGGCAGTGGCAGAAACCCGTGCCCTCATTTAGGCTGCTGTTTTGGAAGGAGCTTTTGTGGTAGGTGCTCAAACCTATGAGACTAGAGTGGCATGGCTTCTGCAAATAGGGCGTAATCGAGTGTGTCTCCAGGTATTTCTCCTTTGTATTGCAATGTGGTGCAGAGCCACCACCGACTCAGGGGAGTTTAATTTGTCTCCATTATACACATCTGTGTCTTGCTCACACATCCCTTCCGAGAAGAGCTGTAAATGACTTTTTATGAAAAACAGGCACTCACATACGTATTATTTCTTTTTGTGTCTAAGAAAAATGAATCTTTTCATTTAATTTGCTCCAATTTCTCCCTTCAGTCCTCCCAATTACAGACCTGTAGACTGCAATTATTGTATGTTTTATCTGCTCTCACAAAAGGGTAGAATAAATCAGTAGCACAAGTGTCAGCAATGCCGGTGTGGGGTAAGGCGAAGCTCTTCTGTCACCAGAGGCATATTATCAGCTTAGCCATTTCTAATCTTTCTGGTAGCAGCAAGGGAGATGTGGGTGTGGACCAGCTTTGAAGTAGCATCGGTGCTTTTAAAATACAAGTATTCCTGCTATCATAGACAAGATGCATCATAACTCAGGTCTGCTTTCCAACTCTTCTCACCAACCTGCTGACTGAACCATATACAATATATGGTCATGTTGGTCCTCTTGATCCACTTGAGTTTGGTTCTGCTGAGACATGTCCTGTTCCAGCCCTGGAAATGGGAGCAGCCCAAGGCCATGCAGCCATGATTCAGAAACCTACAGGACATCACAGCATTTCCTCATTTGACTTTGAGATGTATCCACAGAATGTGATAATAAATGAGCACTAATTCATCTTCAAAAGATAAATTCAGAAATGCAGCTTTTTACTCCAAGTAAACCTGAAAAAGGTTTATTTCATACTTAATTTTCAGCAGTTGATTAGGCTCACCAACTCAATACACTAGAGCTATTGCAAAGAACAGACAAAGGCGTGGGGGGAAAGCCCGTATTTGAACTTCATCCCAGTTTCCTGTTGTGTTATTCAGGGGGACCTTGTCAGCTATCAGATCATCAAAGGTGGTGTGCTTGTTTTTTAATGTCATGACAGTAACTTATTAGGGAGATACTGAACCAAGCAGGGCCGAGGATATCAAGTATGTTTAAAGCTTCAGAGGAGTGCACATTATCTCATCCATAACTGCAGAGATAGGATGCTTCTGTGCAAGCAGAATCCAGGAGTAGCTGCTAGCAATTCCTTTAGACCAGGTAGGCACAGAAAGTGAATACACTGAAGGTCAAGGTGTTATGTCTGTCTTTTAAAATCCTGACTAATATAAAATTGGAACTTTTGTGACCAGTTTGGCAGGGAGGATGAAAGGCTTTGTGAAAAGGTGCACTGTTATTGACATGTCTGCCACGATTTCAGGAGTCCTACATCAAGTGCAATTTCCCACTTGAATTCTCTGGCCTTCCATGAAACATAAGAGATGAAGGGTTACAGCAAAGCAGGGGAGAGTGGGCGGGCATGAGAGGCTGGGAATGAAAGAAAGCACAAGAAAATAAATGACTGATAAGGTTTTCCAGGAATTCATACAGTCCCTGTCATGGTACTAATGCACAGCAAGTTAGTCAAGAGAAAAGACATGACAGAAAACGGGCTAAAATACTTTATTATTTCAGAATTGCAAAATAAGAGCAGTTCTGGGGAGGGGTGGGATGGCACGGTACAAGAGCTCACAGGGAGGAGAGAGCTTATCGCTGTGCAGGAGAGTGCTCAAGGCAGTTCAAATGCCATCACACTGCTATGAAATGTTAGAGCTGGCAACATCCAGAGGACCTTTGAAGTCCTCAGTGTCAGGAATAACCTTTTGGAGGAACTTGACTGAAAAAAAAAAAAAAAAAAAAAAAAAGTATACTACAGTAGCAACAACAGCTGTGCCCCCAAGCAAAATGGGCTGGAAGAGAATCATTATTTCATGAGAAATTGATAAAAAATGCACTCATCAGTTTTCCTCAAGAAGTTTTATGTTTTTTACAAGAAAACCTATAGACGAAACCAGAACCATTTTCAGTTTGCATTTTTCCTTTCTATTTCCTTCCATAATTCCTCTCCACCTTTATTTGTGTTTTTGTTTGTTTGTTTGTTTTGTTTTTAAGGGAAACAATAGGAAATTAAAAACAGAGAATACAGGAAAAGGGTGAAGAAGACAGAAGAGGATATATTTTTTAATTATGACAGAATTTTGTCTTCAACATGTGTACTATATTTTCCATGTGCATTTCCTAAGGGCTGTTTGCTGTAACTAATAGATAATGTGGAGTTCTCTGGCTTGTTCAGCTCCTAACACCGTCCTGGGCTTTGATGAAAGAGTTAAATTCGGCAGCGATACGTGAAGCCTTCCAGACAAAGAAGGTAGTGCAGGGAGGTCTCAGAATCTTTCGGTGACAATGTGACCCATCTGTGGGACACACAGAGAGAGAAACTTGGGTCCAGGTCTTTAAGAATTGGTTAAAAACGTCTCACTGGATAAAAGCAGAAAACCCTGCTGTGATCAGACTCAGGAGGTAATTTAAGTTAACTAGGCAATTTTGGCCAGTATTCAAGCAGGAAGGGATGTGAACCCTCTCAACCTTTCTTTGAAGTTATAGATATGTATGAACACACTGAGAATGTCTTTGATAGGATCCCAGCTATTGAAAATTGACGTTTCTGTAATCACACTTTAAAAACAGTTTGAAAATAATCATCCCATCAGAGTGTCCTTTTATGCCTTCTCCTGTCAGGCTGGGTCAGCAGCATCATGCTGTGACATGTAGCATGTCATTAAATCAGAGTGGTGTATCTTAATGGCAGGGATCAAATATTAAGCCACGGAGCGAAATACACAGGGCTCCACTGAGCTGACCCTTTTACTCTTGTGTATATACTGGTTGTTCAGCATGCTCAGCCCTCTCTCCTGGTCCCCACTGTGTTCTCCCTGAGGAACACCAGAGGAAGTGAAAGGCATGGCCTTTAGAGGGCTGGAAAACTAACAAGAAAAAAAATCAGGATAATTTGCAGAAAGCATTTCTCTCATCCACGCTCCTGGCCACACAGCAGAGCATGCTGCCAAAGGCAAGTGCTTCACAGAGCCTTTACCTTCTCCTCAAAGATGAGGAGCTAATGCAGACTGGTGGCCAGGAGGGACCACAAGGACAGACCTCCAAGGTGGGCAGGCTCCCCCTGCTCCAGGCTTCAAAGCAGTCAACTTTTTCTCTTGCATTTCTGTATTTTAGTAGCTTGTTCCTGCTAGAAGCAGTGATCTCTTACTGTCTAGTGCAATGACAGTAGTGGGGAGTGTTCATATCCCTGTTTCGAAGGCCCACAAACATACTTAAATGACCCATTTCTTTGGAGGGTCTAATCCAGGGTCTAATCTGACAAGGGTGCCCCTGCACGGACTCAGAAGCTGCAGCACCACGTGTGTGATGCCATGGAAAAGCGTACCCCCTCATCACTAAGAGGTCTGGTTTAACCCCTGGGCAAGGCAGTCCCAGCCTGGATTTCTTTCCCTTTTTTTCCTTAGTATACTTGAGTGCAAAGGAGCACAGCTCCAGAAGGAAGCTCTGAGCCTGCTTTCCCCCAGAGTATTTGCAGCCTCGGGGTAAAGGTGCCCTCCTGGGAGACTCTGGTGTGAGCAGAGGGTAGGAAGAAAGTCTCCCATTTCCTGGTGGCTCTTTTAAATGACTAGGATATTAAAAGCTAAACATTAACAGAAAGACAACAGAGGATGTTTAGTGTAAATGTCCTCGGAGCCAAGCCTTTGGGCAACCCAAGTGGACACGGTTAATTCACTGCTGCTGGGAGGCCACAGGCATGGCCTGGGCCTGTGCTGCTCAGGGCCTGCCAGTGTGAGGGCACCACCAGGCCTGCCCAGGGCCATGCTGCTGCAGGCTCCCAAGGCCAGACAGCATCAAAGGGTGGATTCTGGGGGTGGCAGGTGGATGTGTGATTAAGACAAACTTCAGCAACCAAATCCATGCTATCTCAAGCATGATGAGCCCAAGGAGCCAGCCTCGGGTAAAGCCAGGGGCAGCTTTAGCTTTCTTGAATCTTGTCTGTGTGCCGTCTTCCTGCTCCCCTGTTAAAGAAAAAGTGCTTCCTCAACCTCTCTGTAAAAGCAAAAGAGCTTCCTTAACCTGCCTGCAAGAGCAAAAAATGCTTCCTCAACCTCTCTGTAAAAGCAAAAGAGCTTCCTTAACCCATCTGCAGCTCTGGGGGGGGAGCAATCCTGAGACCTCCAGAGCTGACACAAGACCCCAACAGCAAACAGTGGAAGCACAGGGCCAGAATAACACATCAGTGATCCTTAACTAGCATCCCCACAGGGCTGGCAGTGTGGGATTCACCTCTGTCCCAAGGGCTGCTCCTTCAGAGAAACAAGACTCCCTATGCATACAATTTCTCATTTTCTTCCTCTTCATCCAAGATTATGTTGATGTATTAATGCTCAGGGTAGGAGAAATTGTTGTTCCCTCCTCATGTGGAGCCTGCATCTTGGTCACAGCTGTGTGAAAGATCTATTACACTAATGGAATTTTCTTGTTTTCTTTTTGTTTGTTTGTTTGTTTTTGCTTGGCTGTGGGTGTTGTTGTTGTTGTTGTTGTTTTTCTTTCAGATTGGGTAAATCCGCAGTATGGCTGCATCTGATTTCTAATCCATTAGTCACCTCTCACCCCTGTTGGAAAATGCTGAGCTATATTTTCCATCTCCCATTGCCATTAACTCTTCCTTCCAGCTTAATCCACATTCATCTTCACTGTTTTTAACCACAGCTGTGCTCAGCATCACCAGTTGTCTGGATCCTGCTGCTTTTTGTGCCTGCTCCAGATGGAACAACGCCCTGGGGACAGATGCAAGAGGGCTTTGTTTTCAGGAGCGCATGACATGGCCAGGACTGGCTTTGTGTCCCCTCAGTGCTGAGTTTTGCAAGCACACAGAGTACATCATTACTCAAAACTGCCATCAGGCTGGCTGCAATCCTGTTCATTCAGATCTGGTCCAGAATCCTTAGCTGAAGGCTTTCTGTGTCCAGAGACATCTTTTTGGTCTGTGTCTCTCAACAGTGAGCTCTTCAGCTAGCCGCTGTCCCATTTCATCATAATGAAATGACAGTGACAGAAGGTTTCATTTTAATTCTGAAGATCAGGAGCCTGCTCATCCTTACCTGATAAAAGGGAAGGATGTGTCAGCAGACCAGGTTATCTGGAAATGTCTGAGTATTTCCTCTCCCCGGCTGTGCCGTGACACTGGGCAATGTATGAGTGTCACCTCCCTATGCCACCCCCTGCTACTTTAATGAGAAGCTAACCCAAAACTGAGCTTGTGCTGCACTGAATTATCCAGCCTCAAGGTAGCCAGATTCTCATTTATGTCAACCTGGGTGTCCCTGCTGACAGCCCAGAGGTTGTTTGCTCACTGTTCATAACAGAAATGCACTTGTTACCTTTGACTGCTGATATTTTCTGTATTTCTTAGAGTTCAAAAAACTTATGCAATGACATGGAAGACATAAATGTACCATGTCAGTTCTTTTCCTTTCATTATGTCTTCTGGGAAATGTTGAAATGCACCCTGCTTGTTTCATTGCCTTGCGTATGTCTACCTGCTGTTCTCCATCCTCCAAGGGGCGAGATCATGCTTCACCCCAGTGCTCCTACCTCTGGGATTATTGACTTCAGCCAGGATGCCTGCTTGCCCACCACAGCAAGCCCAGAGCAAGGAAACCAGCCACCACTGGCTTTGTTACCTCCTGATCAAAGGCTTCCCAGGTTCTTCACAAGTTAGCCCAAAAGGTTTAATGAAGAACTCAGCCCTGCATTTGTCAGGTTGTATGAAGGAGATAACATGGTAAGAGATTGCAGCAGGAGGAGGCAGAAAGGGCAGTGCTGCACTGTGGCACGCAGCCTGCAGAGCATGTAGGGTGTCTCCCATCCACAAATCAGTGCAAAACCTCCTTGGCAGAGCTCTGTGGCCTAAGATCCAAGCCCTCAGCTCACCTGGTGAAGCATCCTGAAACTGAAGGTGAGGTAGGAAATATGCAATATTAAGTGATACAAACATCAGAAAGAGACCACATTCACACCACCGCGGCTGCCAAGCCCCGCCTGATCGTGCTGGGTGAAGGAGTTGGATTATCTGCTGGTCCTGTTGTAACCAGGGACTTTGAGCAGAATTCAGAGCAAGGCCAACACGTGTTGATCATGACTGTGTTCCCCAGTTTCACCTATGTTCACATGCTATTTCTGGTCTCTCACAGCACAACCCAGGTTGTAATTAGCAGCTCATCAGCATGCCCTGCCTGACTTTAAGGTCTAGTATGGAGAGGCTAGCAGGTCCTGAGGCCGTAGGAAAAGCAGGGATAACACCAACGCACCCCAGAACCCTGGGCTCTTACCACACTACAGGAAGATTTTGCAGCCAAAAGATTGTCCCCACTGACTGAACAACACTGGGACCTCAGATGGTCCCTGCTCCAGCCATGGCTGGGAAACTATCACAAAGAACTTCTTCAATATGTATTTGACCTTCTGGGTCCAACTTCAGCATGAGAAATTTAAAATGTTTCCATATTCCATTTGTAAATAAACCTGAATGTCAGTGAAATGGCAACTGGATGACAATTTTCCCATTGCTTTACTCCAGCTTTACACTGCTGCAAATTCTTTGGAATCCAGCGGAGTCATTCAGAGGCAAGTGGAGTACATATTGTGAAGAATTGCCCTTAGCCGTGAGGGTTACACCTGTGATCCATTCTCGGTGTGCTTTTTCCTACCAAGTCCTGCCAAGTGCTAACATAGTCATTGGAGAGGTCACCAAGAGTTCAGTGTTCTCAGGCATCTCATGCTATGTTTATTTGGTTCTGGCAGCACAACAGCACTGCTTAAATTTAATTCTCTTGGAAAATAAAAGACAACCATGCCTCTTAGTACAAGATTTCAGGCATGTTTCTTAGTCGATAATTACTCTTAACCCATCATGGCCCTTGCAAAATAATCTTGTTCCTCACACACAATAATCTGTTACAGGAATGATTACATTACGCTTTCAATAATAAAGCTCACAAATTGATTTGTTTTCTATTAACCAAAGAAAAACTGTAGTGCATCACCTAGCTGTGCTGCAGGAAGGATGAGAAAGTGTTGGGCAAATTCTTCTACCTACCTCTCTCCACTAAACGTTACCTGTTACAGTTTTAACAGCAAAGTGTTACTCAGTTTCTATCACAAACATTTTTCCATTTAATTTCTACCCACTTCGTGTCTTTTGAGGTCATTCTGTGCTTCATGGGGGGGGTGGGGGGGGGGAGGTTGGAACTGAACGATCTTTAATGTCCCTCCCAACCCATGCTGTTCTGTGATTCTATGATTCATGAGAACCTCCGTGCCTGCAGCTAGTGGCAAGACACGCCAAAATATGCATTTTCCCCTTGGGTCAGTAAAGAGCCCACAGTTCCAAGGAAAAACAAGCAGGAAGTGAATAGATAATGCATAATTTATTTATGTAAGCACATCCTCCCTCCATGGCACACAAAGACACATGCATCAGACAGCTGCCAGGAGGAGGGGGAAGCAAGACCACAAAGGATGCAGCCCCAGTCTCTGTGCTCCCTGCTGGGAGGCACCAGAGGCTCTGTTCTTTCCTGCACCAGGCCCACTGCAGGGAAAGACACAAGCTTACTTCGGGCACTGTCACAGCAAGCGAAAGGAGGTCTGACTCCAGAGTCAAACGTGCAAAGGGCTGTCTAATAGGGCAGGGCTCTGGTCTCTGATCCCTGCTCTCAGCACTTCTCCCAGGCTCTCTGTAAAGGCTGTCTTTCATCTGCAACAGCACTAAGAGCAATTTGTGCAGGCTGGCCTCAAAACAGACAGCATGCCCTCTGCACCTACCAGCTCTAATTTCTAGGATACAGTGTGACCATATCATTTGTTTTCCCTTGCTCCTTTTGAGCTTTGGCTTATTGTCCCCACAACAGCACACCAACAGAAGAGAAAGGGGCTCTTTCATTATCATGGGGGTCTGGCTTGTTATCCCCTGCAGCAGAGCTGGGGTTTGAACTTTGGGCCCATGAACTGGATGAGACCTCTGCCTACACAGCTACCACGCAAAATGAGCGTGTCAGTATGTTACAAGGCATTATACCCAAGGAAGAACCACATGCTGCTCAGCTTTAAATTAAGCACAGAAATCAAGGCTCAGACAAAGTTACAGGTGTGAGCTGAACAGTAGCTGGCTATAGGCATTTTCCTACAGCCCTGACAGGATAACCTGAGACTTGTGTAGGGACAATATTTAGCCCCCGGATGCCCTGATAGCTCTCTGTCAGAGACACTTTGCACCCAACACATGCAATCTTCTCTCTTGCCCTGAATATGGAAGGCAGCTCTAGGCCTGGATTCCCTCCAGAGCATCCACCTCAACATGTTTCCTGCCTTTCCATCTCTTCTGCAGCAGTTCAGAAACCTGAGTTTCAGGTGGGGAGGCAGAAAGATGCAAGAGGGAGGGCAAACAAAGATAAGTGGACTGCTGAAGGCAAGGGAAAGCCTATAAACATGTTCTAAAATGCTAAATTATCACATGCAGTAAGGACATGATGTAGGCAGTCAAGTTTTAAGGATAACAGGAGAAGGAAGGATTAATTTCAAAAGTGTTTGGTCAGTAGCACTCACAATTCTGGAAGAGGCCTTCTTTATGAATAACAGAAAAATCAATGGATTTTTGAAAACCCCTTCTGCCTCTTGAAAACTAGTTAGGTTTTGTCTCTTGAAGACTGCCTGGATGCAATAGGCACACTAAAACCTTGTCCAACAAGACTCTAAAAACTAAATGCCATCTATTTATGCTATAGATCCAATAAGGGTGAGATCCTTCTTTCAGGACATGTGCCATCAGTAGCTGAAGTAGCAGAATTTATAGTCAAACTAACGGAGGACTTAGATTTATGTACTTAGATATCCAGTTAAGGTGGGAGACTTGGAAAGACTGATTTGGCTACCAAAGCATAACTAATTCAAGCTTAGTTATATGCCAAGATTTAGAACAACATTTTAAGGTAAAAAAGTTTAAGACAGTGATAATGGAAAACAAGATAACATTAAATAGAATTTTGCATGTATACTGGAGTAAACTCTTGGACAAAAAATGCCACAGGTAGAATTCATTTGGTAGCTTTATCAAAAATAGATTTCACACTGCATCAGATATGAAATCATGCAAGAGAAGATGAGGCTTAGGATAACACTGAAGTGGAAACAGAAGAGACTAGTAAATGGAAACAGTCTTACAAGAGTTAACATATCTTTATAACAAGGACACCGAGAGGACTTCCGCTGGAAATATTAATATTTGTACTGTTGGACAGGGCACTCAAATAGTAGTGTTCCCATTAAACCTGTTAGAGCGTTGTGAGCTCTGCAGAAAGCAGGAATACCAAGACGAAGAACTGGATGACCTTAAGACCTAGAGAAAAATAATTCAGTGTAGCCATTGTGTTAACATACAATAACACTTCTGAACACTCGGCAAGCACAATGCTTGGGGAAGAATATCTGTCATGTGTGACACTTACATGCAACACTCACCAGCTGGCAGAAATGGAGAGGAAATCTAGCCCCCGATGTGATGAGAGTGTGAGAAAAACAAATACAGCCCTGCAATACATGGACAGAAATAATTCCAGTTGAAACAGACAGGTGAGACCTCACTGAGGATTTGGTCCTCACTGGGAGATGGAGGATGAGGTAAATCATTTTATGGCAGTGGGGATCAGACTAAATCAGACTTATCATGGTGGAGAGAGCACAATGCTGCATATGCAAAGTCAGAATTCCTCATGGGTTATAGCTGCTGTTATCTGGAATCATTCTTGCTTCCCTGAACACTTTGCCAACATCTCTGTTTATTTAGTTCAAACAGACTTATAGTAAATACCTCGATAACTAGATCAAGAATCAGTATTCAATAATTCATGACTGCATGAACACTGTATCCTTTCTACATTAGCAAGATATTTACTCTATGACTATCTAGAGCTGAATCAACAAGGTTGTTAGGGAACAATGCAGGAAGGCAAAAAGATATAAATTTTTATGAATGGTTAGGTGCTCATCAATATCAGCAGCTCTGAATCCACAACACTGAACATTACTCTTGCCTAAAAAAAAAAAAAAAAAAAAAAAAAAAGCAGCTTCCTGATAAGAAATCATGCTGAATAAATTACTGTTTTGCTGCCTCTTCCATGGAAATCTGCAGTTTAAGCTACCACAGGTATCAAATGGACAGCCTTCTCTTCTTTTCCATGCAGACCTATGTATTATAGCCTGGGGCATTTCCAAATCCACCATTTAATCAGGAGATTACCTCTGAGGTGTAAAAATTGCTCTTTAATCTCCAAAACCCGGACAGCTGCCATGTTAAATACAAAGATACCTTATTACTCTCTAGTACCTAACCCTTAATCAGACACAGTGACAATGAGCTGGAAACAGTCCCTCCATACTTCCAACATCTAATTTTAAATTCCAGATTCTCCCTTAGATGTTCTTGCAGAACAAGTTCACCCTCTGGGAGGACAATATGACCTGGAACGAGCATTCTCCAAACACAGCAGCACCGATTACCCGTGGAGTATTTAGCTTTTAAAACAATGCTCTGCAAGGCAAAGATAAGTATGTAGAGGAGGGCAACTCTTTTGGTTTTATTTCAGGTCTGGAAAACTTGCCCAACAGCAAAAGGTGTAATAAGCTCGTCTTTAGTTTATCCATGGGATAACTTCACACAAACAAAGGCATGTGAGGATCCACGACTGAAAGCAGAAGCTGGGAGAAATCTGGCTGGAAATACAAGCTGCACTTCATGACCAAAGCAATTAGCTTGCGGTGTAATTTACTTGTGCAAGTAATGAGTTCTCAGCCATGTGAAGTCATTAAATCAAAGCAGGGAGATTTTCCAAAGGAGATATCTGAGCTCAGTCAGGTAACTTGCAAGGGGTCTGGTCTGCGGGGATTGGTACTGAAGGTAAATCACAGCACTCTGAAAAAAAAAGAAAAAAAAAAAAAAAGAGATGGAGGAGAATGCTTTGGCGACAATTAAAACCTCTCCCTGCTGTGTAAGGTTTTGTCTTTGTCTCAAGTCTTTGTCTCAGTTGCTGCTATCTCAGCTATTTCCTATCTTTATCCATTACTTTGCTACAAGCCACCAATGTACTACTAGAGCTCAGTTCATCACTGGTCACTTATTAAACCACAACAACTCCATCCTCCACTCATATGCCTGAATCCTGAAGACATTGTTTCAAAGTAACGAGCTTTCTTTTTTATTTTTTCCCTTTGGCTGTCTTGTTTGCCAGACCCTGAATTGCTGCATGACAGTTCTGATTACTTTTAGTAATGACTAATTTCTTTTCAAGAAAATCCAGGATTTGACAACCAAATTTGGACAGTGTTCTTGTGCCGCTGCTTCAGCATTCTTGCATCTTGGTCAGACCCATGCTCGATGCCTCCATGGATGGAGGGAGAAGCTCCCAGCACCCCAGGAAGCCCATTGACCCACCCCAGTGCTAAACCCCTGCCTTCTGGAGGCCTCCTTACCGGCTGATGCCTCCCTTGCTGCACTCCACACCCACAACTTCTCGCACCAGAAATGGAAAATGGGTATTTTCTCTCTGCAGCTATAATTTAAATATTTAAGTTCTTTTTTATCTCCATGCTGCTTCTGTTGCTTCTGTCTCTAAACTAAATGATTACAGCTCTTTCAATCTGCATGTTTTCTAGATCCCTGGTCATTTTCATAGATTTTTGTTTGTTTGTTTGTTTGTTTTGTTTTGTTTTGTTGTTTTATTTGTTTTGTTTTGTTTTTTGTTCCCCTGGATTCTTTGCTTCCTGGGGCCCATATCTGGACAGCTGAGACCTCTCCATAAACACACAGAAGGAAGGGTTTATTATGCATACTCCAGCACATACAACCCAGGATAATTTTCTTTTCAAGCATTCTAATGTTTCCCCCTTTGATTCCTTGCAGACTCTTCATCCAGCTGTCCCCAGTTGGTAAAAAAGCCACTACTTATACCAAAATACAGAAGTTCTCCAATTCATCCAGCCTGCTGTACTCACAATCAAAAAGCCTGCAGCCTTCTTCCCCCCTACCCACTGCAGTGCCATATAGAGTGGCAGTAGATACAATTTCCATTTCAAGGGGGCAATGTCAGTTCTGGAGATTCCGTGGTCTTTCTCTCAAACCTTCCATTCTGCCACAACATTAGATTTATTCCAGTTTTTCCACTCTCATTCCAGTTTCACTTATATATCTCCAGAAATTCAAATTATCTGTTCTGTGGTTCCACTTTCTAAATACAGCACTGCTTTTTGATCTTTTATAGTCATTTGGCCTCTCTTCTATGCTCCCTGCAGAGGCAAGGGGCTAATGGCTGAAGGCTTTGACATTTTTCCTGTTGAATCCTTTCAAATAAATTTCATCATGCCCTTATATAAGTATTTGAAGCACTTATGAGTCCAATGATTCATGTATTTTCAGAACTACCTACAGGACAGTTTTAAAGGGAATTTAGATGCAGAGGTTATCAATTAAAGATATAAGATATTTTTTCAAAACCTAAATATAATCCAGTACCTTCATCTACACAGCTAAGAAGTCTTGAAAATGCCACCAGGACCCTAAATCTTAAGGGTGTTTATAACCCTACTGAGGTACCTGAGGACTTAGGAGCTAGGGGATGGACAACAAAAAGGACTAGATGTCATGTGCCCTGCCCCTATCTAGACCCTGAGGTGCCTAAATGCCTTCCACAGGACAGAAAGGCCACAGATGAACATGGAATAAAGCACCAATTTCTCAAGCCCAACAGGAACCTGGAAAGCTTTGTACTAGTCTTACCTTCCAAAGAGGGACATGCTTTCTTTAGACCTTTTTTCTGAGTCTCTGCTTTTTAGTTAATGATAAATTAGATATAATGAGACCATGACCATCACACAGCTACGTAACAGCCCGGTATATCTGGTTTCCATGGACTTTCCCAACCTGTCCCAGCACTCAGCCCTTGCCACAAAGGAGCACACATCTTAAATAAAGCTGCAAGACAGGAAGGGTTGCAAAGCCATTTTTCCAGATAGAGAGTCAGGGGAAAAGATTATTAAAGTTTATTGATGCACGGCTTAATATGATACATAAAGGAAGTGTTTTTTTTCAAAGCCATGCTTCAAATATGTGGGAAAGTGAATTTTGAATCAACATCACTGAAGAACAAGTGAGGGAAGACAGTGCAGTATCACCAGTCATCTTTTTCTGCACACAGCCAGCCTTCAGCAATCACAAACAGACACAATATGGATGTATCTGAGGCAACAGAAGTGGAATTTCACTTCCCCCTTCCAGATTTTTTTTTTCATTCACTATGCAGTTTACTGTGGGAAAAATTAAATGTAGTTAATGTCAGATCATTTCATTCAATTTTTATATTTTGCATACATTCAACAGAAACAAGCAGTGTGTAAACACTCACTTCCTGAGACAGCACAATGTTATTTCTGCATGAACAGAACCGTCACATCTTATTTATTTTCTTAAGCTAAGTGAAATGTGTCCCATTTGAATGCCAGTTATGCTGGTTTATTTGTCAATGTTTCAGGTATACAGTCTCAAGATTTTAACAGCTTATAGCATTTATGCTCAGTTATAGCTTATTGTCTCAACAGGAGATGGGTATGAGAAACTCTGAGGACCTTTGGTATTAATACTGACAAAACTGTGGCTGAACTGCATTTATTTGGATGCATGCTTGCAGCAAATATTTAATTCAAGTTGAAATATTGAATGGACAAATAAATATTTTTTCCAGCTGCACCTCTACATCTTATTAGCTAACATTGCCAGCATCATCTCAGTGTCTGTTTTTGTTCCCAGTCTTAGAGAATTGTTTAGTATCTGGGAAGGATTTGCAAGAATTCGCAGCCAGTTACTCTTTGAGTGAATGATATGTTGCTGTTCTTAGTCAAAAGGCAAATCTCACTGGGAGATATTATCAGGAGAGCTGGAGGTGTGATACAAGATACTTTAGTACTACCTCATCTTCTGAACACTGTATTTTAAGGAAGGAAGATGTAAGAAAATGGGAAGAATTTGAATAAGACAAGCAGAATTGTTTAGTCATCCAGCAAGCCTACGCTGCTCAGACAGGCAGCGGGATGTGGTCTGACACAGGGAATGAGGGGGGAAATAATGGTAGTTGTAATATTTAGAAGGGGTCATAAGGGTCAGAGTAATCAATTATTCTTCCACTACTTGAGGAATAAATTCAATTATCACCAACAAGATTGCATGCGTGTTTCTTTTTAGAGAAACATTTTTACATGTACCGCCACTAAAGCTGGGAGCAGAAGAATTCTCCATGGTGAACATTTGCAAGACCACAAGGTGAGCAGTCTGCACCAGGAGCCAGGCAGTCATAAGGGATATTTTCCCTCAGTGCAGAGCTTTGAAGTACCCAGTCACTAAAGCTTCCTTCCTACATTTCTACAATTTACGCTACTGAATGAACTTGTTGATCTCAGGCAATACAAAGGGGCCCTGGAGGCTCCAGGGGGATCAGAGGTTTCATTTATAGCACGCTAGACAAATGCAAACCGGGAATCAATTCCTGCACAGAAAAGATCTCTTTGAAAACATCAAACTTGCTTTAAAAGCAGCTAAATGCACATCCTCTCTTTTCAAATTTCTTTTATTGGCCAGAACAGTCATTCTGGGGAAATAAATAAATAAATAAAGATGGAATTTAATTTCTCAGGATTTGCAGCTTTCCAGAAGCCTGCTAGAAGAGCTTCATGCCCAGAAGTTCCAGGAAAAAAATAAAAATAAAAATAAGGAAAAAGGATCCCTCTGTCCACACTGCTGGCCCAGTCTCAGTATGCAGAGCAAGTCCAAGGCATCAAGAGTGCAGTGTGCAGTCTCCAAATACTTCCCCTGGTCACCTACAGCTATGATACTTAGATTCAAACGTCTATGGCATTCATTTTCAAATAGTATTCCTGAGGTACATAATAGCCTAACTCACAACCTATTCCATAAGCCACAACCCAAAAATCATAAACATTGTTCAGTGAGTGCGTGTAGGTCTGGCACAACTCTCTTGGATGAAATGCCTACCACTACACGACACAATGAAAATCATAGAATCATGGAATGGCTCGGGTTGGAAGGACCTTAAAAATGTTCTAGTTCCAACCCCCCGCCATGGGCAGGGATGGCATCCACCAGGTCAGGTTGCCCAGGGCCTCATCTAACCTGGCCTTGAACACCTGCAGGGATGGGACATCCACAGCTTCTCTGGGCAGCCTGTTCCAGGGCCTCACCATCTTCTGAGGAAGAATTTCCTCCTAACATCTAATCTAAATTTCTCCTCTTTTAGTTTAAAAGGATTCCCCCTCATCCTGTCAGATCTGGATGCAGCACTCCAGGTGGGTCCTCAACAAGGCAGAGGGGGACAATCACCTCCCTCAAACTGCTGGCCACTCCTCTGTCAATGCAGCCCAGGATGCAGCTGGCCTGAAAATCACCCTTTTCCATCTTCTCTAATGAGATAAAATAAGTTTCCCTATTGTTGAGCCAGTGGAAAAAAAATAATAGCTTTTGCATCTCACATTACAGAGACATCTTCCAATTTCTCCTTCACAAAAAAAAAGGTAGCCTTTGATGATCCCTAAGAGCTGCCACAATGTACTCTTTGCCCCATTCCTGAAGCTGGGCTGGAAAAGAAGTAGGATGTAACAGACTCTTTACATTGCACTTGCACCCACATGAAATATTTTCTTTAAATGAAGTAGCCAAAGAGCTTCTGCATGGAAATACAGTGTTAGAAACAATTTCAGCCAAAACGTCTTAAGCATGAATTGTGCCTAGCAAGCCACTCCAGCTGTACTGAAGATGACCCTTGAAACATTTATTTTGAGCAACAAGAACATAGTGTAAATTTGACTCAGCAGAAAGTCCTTAAAGACAGGCTTTAATTTATCCACAATAAAAGAGCAAGGACTTCCGTTTCTTTGAATAATGGAAAAGGGTCCAACTTCCCTCAAAAAAAAAAAAAAATATATATATATATATATATAATAATAATAATAATTAATGCAGGGCAGAGACTGAACATGTAAAAACTATGAGTAACTGAAGACAAGGCAATCCCATTTTAAGATTAAATCTGCCACTGAATATAAAATATACAAATCCATGAAAAGCTAAGAGTTTTCTGAAGGGATACCCCTTTCAGCCTTTAGTTAACGTTTTTGAGGCCTCTGCAGTGTTGTAAGGTCTCTTCAGCTGCAGAAATAAGCACCTCAAAAGATTCAAGGTTTCAGGATTTGAAACAGATTTTTGGACAAATCTAGCTTGTGAATACTGCTTACACTCCAGCGTAAACTAAAAGAAATGTTGAAATCTCAACCTTCCTGTGTGACTATTGCATACAGGTAGTTTTCAAGAGACAAAACCTAGCTAGTTTCAATCTCAATTGAAAAACAATTTTATCTTTCTTCCAAGTGACCTGAAGCAAAGAAAGAGCCTGTACATCACTCACGGAGACCAGAGAAATCTTGCATTGACACATACTTAAAGCACATGTAATTTGCATGGCAAAGATAGACAAGGGAGGAGGGGCAAATAGATCTGCGAGTTAATAAAAAATTGTTGCACACATCTCTCCTTTTCAGAAGGCATAACATACATGTTTTGCTCTAGGCTCCTCACAGAATTGAAATGATGCACGCTTTTACATGCATACACACGTTTTAGGTTTAAACAATTCAAGGTTACACGAACACCACTCCTTAAACTAAATTAGAGTCCATGGTTTTAGAATGAAAAATGAGTGTTCAAAATGGGATTTGTACCAGTTTAATGGAATCATTTGAAATTCACACTTTTAATTAACCTCTGCCAATCTCTGGGACTAGGATGCCTCGTGTTGCAGTCACAGCTGCACAATTACTGCCCTATCTTACTCCACGCACTCCTTCTTCAAATCACCTTGGGCAAACGGTGCCTGGGAGCGAGGAGTCACTGCGGAGCTCTCCATCTTTTGTCTGTCTTGCCCAGAAGTGGGGCCATGAGGAATGGGCCTTGGGCAAGTATTTGGGGAATTCTATCTGCGTGATACTAGTCGGAAGACATTCCTGAAATAATCAGCATGTCTTCTTGAAAAATACAGTATTGGTGTACATATTTCCAGTGATATATGCATTTGTAAGTTTCACAACACCCAGTCAAGTTGTTCCATTGGTCAATCTACTCTCATCATCAGACATGTATATTATAGCTACTCTTAATTTGCCTGGTTTCAGCTTCCAGTCACTAGATACTGTTACATGTGAGCCTGCAAGATTCAAGAGTCCATTATCTAATTTCTATTCCCCATGTAGGTACTTACACAGTATGCCCAAGTCATCCTTTTATCTCTTTCTAAATTACCCGCATTGTGCTCCTGTAGCCTCTTGCTACTAGGGCATTATTTTTCAGCATTTGTTTGGTTCCAGTATGAGCTTTCTTCAGCCTATTAACCTTCACCAGAAACTGGGCAAAGGACAAAACTCAGTAGCTCTGTTATACTCCCATCAGCACTGAGATACAATGCAGCAGAAGACCTTTGCTCTTCCTCAATAGCTCCCTGTTTGTGTCCAAATATTTCATTAACCATTTGGACCACAGCATTGCATGGAGAGGTCTTGTCCATCTGATTATTTGCCACCTATTTTTTCAGATCATTTTTTCCCATAGCAAAGTTCTCCAGGGATCATTTTTCATGGTACAGGTTTTGGGAAAGTGTTATTTAAGCACATGCTATTTCTTTTCCTCTCGCTTACCAATTGTATTTTGTGTAGTGGATTGCCCTTTTTACTTCTGTCAAATAAATTATCTTTATCTATGTGTAGGTATTAAGTCTGTTTTCCTATGGAGGCCCTGGCCTGAGAACCATAACAGATGCTGGGCTAGAAAGAATAAAATTAGGCCAGCTTTCATTGTATGCCTACAAGCCATCCCCACATTATTTAGTTTTCTGTCATCCTCATTTAGCTCCATAAACGGATTTAGCTGTAAATGATGAGTTCAAAGAGAAGAAAATAAATATATGTATATATTTTTTTTTCTAAAGATTCATTCATTTACTGTAGCTTGTGAACTGGCAGAACCCAGCCACTAACACACTCTATCTTCAAAACTGCTGGCTGAAAACCAGCCTACAGGAGCAGTGTTTGTAATCAGCAATAGTTAGCATATTTGCATGACTTTGTGTTTATAATGTGCTACTGCTGCTTACTGCAAAACAAAACAGAAATATTAATTCAGTGCTGGGAATAAAAATGAGTTTGCAGAAAAAAAAAAAAAAACGCCAGGCTTGGCACAGGAAATCTAAAATTGTACAAGAAGAGTGTGTTGCTGTCTAGAACCTGGATTTTTAAATGGCATTGCTGTGGCTGCCAACCTGTTCCTCTGGTTCCTGCCAACACACTGAAAAATTTTTCAAGGTTTCTCCATGAGAATGCATCTCTTCACCCTCAGAGGCTTTCTGCAATTTCTCTTCTATAGAGGGATCAAACTTCTGCCTCCCTGAATTTTTCCCTAGACTCAACTCCTCTGCTTCTCTTACCTCTGCCAAGAGGCGAATCACCTCCTTGACATAAATTATCTGCTCTGCTAAGAGTCTTGGTAGTATGGGGGCAGAAATTTAATTTGCTCCTGCAGGTAGAAATCTTTACAATCTCTTTTTGGACTTTATCACTATAGGAGTACTTCGGGGCTGGACGGACAAGTGAAAGCAGTGACTTATCACAGCTTAATAAATGTATCGCTGTCAGCCAGGCTGAAGTAATTACCCACCGCGTGTACTTCTCTGCTGCCTCAGCGGCAGGGCAAAGCCCATTCAATCCACACACCTGCATGATCACTTGCTAGGCTGCAGAAACACGGTCTTTTGCCATCATTTGTTCATATCCATTTTTGCTTTCTCTCCTGGGCATACAGTCAATGTGTTCCTCCACTTTTCAGCTCTGGAATTTGCTGCAAAAACACTCTCTCAGCAGTCTTCGTGTTTCGCTCCAATGTTTCATTTCTGTAGAGTGCTTTTTGTAGAGCACGGTTTTTACAGCAGTCTCGAAACAAAGAGTGAGTGTAACCCTGACCATGACTGCCTCTGCTCTCCAGAAACATTGCTTTCAGCTCCCCAGCACTTACTCTTTTTTTGACAGCACTCCATATTTTCAGAGGCTCAGGATCTATTTAGTTCATTTACAAAGAAGCCCTGAATCCATCTCTAAATCCTAACTGGATTTCTTTCCCAAATCCCTGCTAAGGCCTAACCAGGAATTACAGATGCAATGTGGGTTGTGGGGTGAGCATCTGTGACCCAGGAGGTCAGGCAAGACTTTCTTGAAGCATGACCCTTAACGACTCTGCCAGTCAATCACAGCTAACAACATTAATTTCCTCTGCGGCCAGCTCAAGCTCTTTAAACAGCCTTTTCTATTTTTCTGTATTCTGTGTTTAAGATAAGCACAGCGTGTATGTAGAATGCATATTCCCAGATACACTTAGATGTCTATGCTCATAGATAACAGAACAGTACATAATAGGAAGAGCAGACTTATTTACCATGGATCTCTGTTCTCAGACACATTTGTTGCCTGAGATGAGGTATCTACAGCTGTTTCCCCGCTGTTCCCAGCACTGACAGGCCAGGGCAATGTCATGTTTCCCCAGAATACAGGGAGAAGGCACTGGAAGGAGAGCTTCAGTTTTTTGCCTTCATTCCCAGACTACAATATGTGATTCAGACCTTTCCTCATGAAATGGCCATTGCCTCTCCAAAACAGCTATTTTTTCCATATAAACTTGGAATTCATTCTCTATTTTCTCCCCTTGCAGTAGAAATCTTCTCTCAGTGGCCATGGCAGTAAAAGCAGCCATGGCCAGTTTACCCATTTCTCATATAAAAATTGCTCTTTATCTGAAACAGCCCCTTCTCCTTCATGGTGTCCTACGTCCAGCCACCAAGTCCGGGAATGGCTGAGGTTGGAGGCACTTCCAGAGGTTGTCCTGGGCCTTGGGCACCCCCAGGGATGGGGCAGCCACAGCTCCTCGGGGCAGCCTGCGCCAGGTCCTAACCACACGCAGAGGGAACTATTTCCTCCTCACATCTCATCTAAATCTACCCACTTTTAGTTTAAAACCATTCCCCCTTGTCCTATCACCATCTGCCCTTGTAAAAAGTCACTTTCTAACTTATTTATAGGCCCCCTTTAAGTACTGAAAGGCTGCAGTGAGGTCTTCCTGGAGCCTTCCCTTCTCTGGGCCAAAGAGCCCCAGCTCTCTCAGCCTCTCTTCGTATCAGACATGCTCCAGTTGCTTAATCATCCTCTAAGCTCGTTGTGATCCAGGTCCCCAGCACTCCTGTACTGGGTAGCTCAGAACTGGTCTTAGCACTCCAGATCTGTCCCACAAGTGCCGACTATGACAAGTTTGGAAATGCACATAAATGTATGAGTAGATTGTAAAAGGAGGCAACATGTTATTCTGTTTTGTGCTGCTGTTTGTTATATCACCCATTAAATTTCAGAGATCTTTAAGAGGAAAAAGAGCAATTTGATTGATCTTTAATTTCTACTTTTGAGAAGATTACAACCTAACAACCTGAGTGTGCTTCGACCTTGTATTGATATGTTTCGTTATTGCTGAAGGCAAATGCCTCTACTGCTTGCAAACCTGCAGCCCAGGAGCACGCCCTGAGCTCCAGTTCACAGCACAGGTGCAGGAGACCAGATGACAGGTGTCCACATGAGGCATGAGAGATGCAGAATGAAGGAGTGAAATCATACTGACGAGCACCGGTGCTGCTGACAACAGACCAGCTGTCTCCCTTCTATGAAGCATGATTTTGTACATCACAGGTGGGCCGTGTTAAGATTCATGGTCTGGCAGCTGGAAGCACAGTCTCTAGAGAAGATGCAGGGGGCCACAAGGTTTAGACAAAGCAGCAGAGCAGCTTTTGCAGAGGAAAATCAGGTAGTTCAGAGCAGGTGAGTTTGGTGTGGGTTTACAGTCCTTTGAAGCAGGAAAGGAGTTAGTTGAAGAGGTGCAGGTTTCTTTTCTATTATAGGCAGACCATCAAAGTTTAGCTAATTTGACAAAACTGGATAAGGTGAACAGCTGGGGGCAAAATGTCCTGTTCACTGACACGCGAACTTGAATAAATATATACAGCAATGTGAAAAACAAGATATCTTCCAGTTCTTTTTATCCAAGCTGGTAACATCTCCACCTCCCCCAGTAACTGCTTGTTTTCCTCGATGGTTGTCACATCTCTTTTATCTTTCCAGGAAAACTTGGAATCACACAGTAGCAACACTTCTTCTCACTTTTTTCTTCGATGTTGGCAGTGTGTTCAATCACAGGTAACTTCTGCTAACTCCTTCATGACAGCTACAGGCTACCTGGCCTACTAATTCTCACACTAAATACGTTCCTTTTCTATCCTGTGCTAGTTTGTGTCACAGGTAGATCTGTGCTCTAAAAATCAAGCTCCTGCATTTATTATCACCTAGCATTTTAAGCCAATCCTGCAGCAAAATCTGCATTACATTGTGCAGTGCCTGGGATGGAGATTACTCCATCCTATGGGATAAAACAGGGAGGAAGTCCTCAGCAGAGGGTCCATACTGTATCACTTGCAACAAAGGCTTGCACATGGCTGTATTATTTGAAGGCAAGGACATTTCTACCACTCAATGATCCAAATAAAGGAGAAAGGCTCAAACAGGAATGTCAGGGAAGAGGAAACTGCTGGGTCATAAAGGTC
The DNA here is from genome assembly GCF_011077185.1 of Oxyura jamaicensis. Lineage (NCBI taxonomy): Eukaryota > Metazoa > Chordata > Aves > Anseriformes > Anatidae > Oxyura > Oxyura jamaicensis. The sequence continues at coordinate 52,437,714 of NC_048897.1, read as the reverse complement.
AATCCCTGCAACCACCCAGCGGTACCACAGACTTCTTCCCTGGTAGGATGTCCCAAATGTCCTCTCCATGCAGCACTAAATCACTAAATTGCACAGAACTGCTCCTCTAACCATGATGATTAATCTTTAAATTAATCAAATTAAAATTTTAATAAATTAAATTTAGATATCACCAAAATCCTGAGGTACAGTGGGAATTTTGTAAACACTGTCAGAGCAAGGATGTTTTAAACACAGCTCCCAGGTGACAGACGGCTGAGCAGCCTTGCAGGAAAGTAGTCAGCCTTAAACCCACCTCTTCCAGCTCACCCAGCCTTGGTCGCAGCTGGAGCTCCAGAAATAAATGACTTATTCACATTCCTCCCACCCTGTGAGTCTAACTTCCAGTGCCAAAGTGTCTTTTCTTGTAGAGCGCACCATACTAAGTGAAAGCATCCTTGAGCATCCTTGAGCTGCGCAATATCTGCATTCTGTGGACTGACCCTCTGCTCTCTGCACCTTCACTAGCAGAGAGCAGCACAGTGGCAGGGGCCTATGGTCCAAGTCAAACCTATCTGATGTCGCATCACCACCCCCAGCATCAGAGGGCTGCTGCTAGGGTTTTATTGTTGTTCCAAGGATTGTGTATTTAAGTTGGGTTTCAAATCCTCATGGAGCTTAAAATCATGTCTGTATCACTGCGCTGATCTACACTCAGTGGAGATATATCTTTGACTGTTTATTGTGATAAAATCTTCAGTATCTATTCCTTTTGCAGTAAAGCTTTTATTCCTTTTTTTTTTTTTTTCCCATTTTATTCTGCTTTTAGTAGCAGAAACCTATTATCAGAATGTCCTGCCATATGTAACACAAGGGTTGGGGAGTAGACTCAACACAGATACATTTTTTAATCAACTTTATGTAAGCCTAACAGATTGAAATACCACTTTTATTACAGTATTTAGTTTTCAGGATTCCCAAAATAATTATTAAGAAGGTCTATAATTTTACCATAAACCCCATAATTATTCCTTAGGGATGCCTGTTAGTATCTGAATGCTTTTATAATTATTGAGAAGTAAATACTAAAATGTACCATATAAAGAAGACATAACTATTAAAATAACATAGCGTGGTGACTTCTATAGCAAGCCTAGCTCACACGTGCCTAGATAATATCTGCAATCTGTATTTCTCATAAATAAAACTTAAGAAATCAACATACATACATGTTAGATAGAATGTTTCCCTTTCCACCTTTCCCTCCCTGGAGAGTTTTAATCAACTTGCTGATATTTTCCTATCTGAACAGCTCAAGAAAATCTCATCTAGGCTGGTTGTGAAGCGTCATTGCAGAGACATAAAATGGATGCTTGGTAATAAGGTTCTCACCATCTATGACGATATTTTAAAGACAAAGGCTCTTTCTTACTGACAGAGGATGAATCACACTGCAGTTATCTTTTCACAGTCCTGGAGAGCCATGCCAACAACTTGATCTACCCAGATCACTCCTAACATTGCACAGCCTGTTTTCATGCCTGTACCAAAGTTAAAAACTCCCCGTTGGCTGTGACTTAAAATGCAAAGTAGAAGTGCAGAACAAGGGAGAGCTGGAGCAGACAGAAACTTATCTGTCCACGGCTGCTCACCTGAGGTCTCAAAATTGCAGTCGTACCCTTTCCTCTTCATGAATGAACACTTAGTTCTCTTTATACCTCTCAATACCTCTTGCTGAGAATAATACAGGATGTGGACATAAGTGTAAGCATCTGCATGAAAAAGCACTGCAGCTCACTTCTGGGCAAGATTTCTTACTCTTCAAAAAAATAAATATATATAAAAAAAAAGTAATAATAATTTGTTTATGACAGTGATCTATCAAATGTGTATGAGCTGTTAAAAAAACCTTGCAGAAAAGGTGGCTGTATTTTTGCTTCACTCTTCATCCACTGCAGAGTAGCAATGAACTAAACACAATGTACACAAAAACCACAATGCAAGATCTGGCCTTTTCCTTCAAAAGAACCAACACAGCTGTACGAAGGAAGAATTCCTAAAAAAGAGGTCAGTCCGTACTCTGTGAATAGAAAGCTGCTCATATATAGCACATTACACTGGACGGTAAGGGCTGCTCATTTTACCAATGACCACATCAAAGTGCCTTATCCATCTGTTTTAAAAATATGATAACCAAAAAAAAAGCACTATAAAAAAATGAAGATAACCACATGTTCAATTGGATTCAAAAAAATGTTTGCACAGTGACCTGCAGGATTGTCAGCATCAGTCCAAGCTTGGGAGAAAAGAGCATTGATTGTACAAGCATACACAAAGAGCTCACTGCGTTTATGTAGTTGTCCCACCCAACCAGAAATGGAGCCCTGAGCTGAAAACTTGTAAGAAAGGACCCGGAAAAAATCCAAAATACAGAAAGTTCATGTACCTCTGACCTGGGACACTTTATTCATTGTTTTTTAGGAAAGCATCTCCAGCATCCTTGTTTCACTTTTCTCTCCCATGCTACCCACCCAGCCATGGCTCTTCATTTCTTTCTCTCTTCATTCTCAGTTCTCTCCATGCACAGACAGAGTTCAGTACCTGAGCACCAATATGCTTTATGGGTAGAGATAAAAAATAGATTTAATCATGCCATTAACTTCTCTAGAAACACACACTGACATACTCTATTAACTGTTCCTCTGCAGACATTTTTCATTTACAGTGTCTAATCCTTGATTCTAAGGCATTTAATTACTCTCACTTTGTTATAAGGTCCTACTAAATCTCTTGACTTATGCAATGCACCATAAATAAGACCTTTTTTCCACATTGCCCAGTTACGTTATGATTGCACAGGTTTGTTGAAGATATCTGCATAAATTTTTATGGGACTTAATAGTCTACTTCATATCTTTCTTGTGTACTGTTTTCCCCATGAATCGGATCTGGCAATCACTGTCCCAAGTACCACGCAATGTAATTACCCAGAATATTAGTCTCCGAGTGTATTACTCTCTTCTTCTACTTTTTTTTTTTCTTTTTTTTTTTTTTTCCACAGTCTTAGCATTATGAGTGTTCATACATGAGTTATTGGGATTATTCGCAAAATAGGATTAAGACGCGAGGCAAGATTTATTTGGAAAATTACTCATCAGTCTACCGAGGAAGAAGGTCAGGAACTTCATTAAAATAGATTAATGTAGAACAACTGTTATCTAATAAGACTAGAAGCCTAGAGGACCTTCTTGCTTATTGCAGAAATACTACGCTACCATGCATTATTTGTGAGAGCAACACCAGCTACTCGAGAAACACTGCAGCCGCAGCCTAGAACATGACAGGAGATATATTCTCTTTAGCCACTACAGCCATTGATAAATTAGTTCTTGCCTGAAATTGGCATTCTGTCAGTAAGCTGAAGGGGACTGCAGCAAGTGCTACAATTAGTGCTCCCCACGGAGCCAAGGCAATGACAGTGTGCCTGCCTGCGAAGCTGCTGAGAATTCCTGGGCTGGTTTATTATGCAGCCTTTACGGCTTATCCACTCCACTCCAGGCTCCAGGGAACAGCCTGGATAATAATTCTGTAACTTGAGTACTTAACCTGCTTGCTTAGTTTGCAAAGCCAAGTCTTCATAAAGGAGTGACTCATGAGGAGTCCCACTCAGAGACAGGCTGAGAAGCATACGTTGAGCGTTATGGGCAGAATGAGTACTGCGGTGATTTCTTTTCTCCTTTTCTGCCTCCTATTAACCATTTCACGCAGGGAAATCCCAACATCTGCTGTCCCATTCTCTGAAGCCAACCAGGTTTAACAAACCAAACAATAAAAAGCACAACAGATCTGACAAGACATTTGCACACATGTGCACATATATTTTTACCATAGGTGGTCTAAAAAAAAAAAAAAAAAAAAAAGGAAGTGTAGAGCTTTTAAAATGTAGGCAGAGCTAAAATGGTTCTGCTACATTTGTGGTCCTGCCGTCCAACAGGTGACAAATTCTGGTGGGTGGCTGTGGCTTCTAGAATAGCATCTGCCTCTCTCCGTTGTCCTTGAGGAATGATACAGGCCACAGGCTGAAATTTGTTACACAGAGTTATTACCAAACATCTTTCCTCCATGCTACTTGTGTCTGCTTTTTCTAACCATTGAAATGCGGTTTTGTTCCGAAGCACCAAATGTCACTAGGAAAAATCTAAAAGCAGGCAAAGAGAAGTGTAATTTTATTAGTTTGTAATTGTAATTAATTTTTTAAAAACCAGCACATATTGTCTGAGATTTATAATGTACCACTAAGGAATGGCCTACCTGAAGGTAATAGAAATTCAGGTCTTTACACAAGTCAATGCTTATTTAGGACTAACTTTGGGATGACTTGGGAAAGATTTAAGCTCACTTTGTGCAGCAGTAAAGGAGGATTTATAAAAGACTGAGAGTCTGTTTCTATTAAGAAATGTCTAATAACTGTCACCAGGTGAATATGCCAAGATTTGAGAGGAGGAGACGTTTCCCGACTACTTTTTAGCTTTATCAGAATGATTAAATGTTTACTCTCCTCCACAGCTCCATCTATGTCCCGTTTTGGTCAGCATCTCCTCCATACAGACCTCTGCATCTTCTCACTGCTTCTCCTTAGGCAAAATTTGTTTCAAACAATGCAAACTGGAAATACAGATGTAACTTCCAATGCATGTCATCTGAAGGAATAGGCTGCCTCCTGTTTTTAGATGTAATATGAATATATTTAAAATAACTTGGTTTAGCATACAAGCGCTATATTAAAATTTTGTTTGGATTCCCCTGTCTTAAAAGCAGAGCTGTCACATTTTATTTTGAAGACTTTATTTAAATTTAAGCCCACAAAAACAGAGAAACTCGGTCAGAAACTGTTAATGGCACCACTGAACATTCACATATTTCATGCATGCCAAGGCAGCACAGAAGGAGCACAAGTCAATTAATCTCTTCTTCCCCTTCCACTTTTCCATTGTAACCCAAAGGTCATATTTTTGCATTTTTTGGAAGAATTTTCACATGCTCAGAACACATTCAGGTTGAGCACTGATCTCTCCCTGGAGCCTGCAGACTTCATGCATGCAGGGCACATTTTAGGTTCTAACCCTCAATATCGGCACATGCAACATTTACCGCCGGTTTTTAGGCCATTAAGTGGCTCAGGAAAAATACTCGTGCTGTCAGTGGTGTTAACATCTCACTCTAGTATGGCTGATATCCCTGCAGACCTATGCCATGACTGTCCTTTCTGCATGACGAGCAACAGCCTGTAGTGATCTCAACCAGATGTGCATAGTAGAATGATGAGCAAAACAGCACTAATTGCAACCTTGGGGACTACAATTAGATATAGAGATTATTTTTTTTCATAGTGATGGTCATGAAAACTGGAACAGGGGCCTGAAGAGGTGGAGAAATATTGTGAAGATACACAATATTCGACTGGACAAGTCCTTTAGCAATCTTATCTAATTAGGTCTGCTTTGAGAATGGATCTGCTTAGGTCTGCTTGAGAACCCCGGAGATCCTTTGCAACCTAAATTACTCTGTGATTTTATAAAAACCATCACCATTAAAAATGAGTTAGCTATTTGTGGAGGAGAATAAATTGGTCAAGTCCCTTAGTGGGTTTTTCAAGGCACCCTGGGACTTAGACTTCTGGGAAACACAACCCAGGGGTTAGCTCCGAGCATATTTAATATATGAAACAGCATCAAAATGAGCACATAGCTGCAACTCCTATCTACATTTTATATAAAATCCTGGTGGACTTGCAGAGGAAGCAGGAGATCCCAAAGGGAGTATTTACACTCTGCAAACACTCACAACAAGACGAGGCTCACCAAGATGAAGTCCCACTCCCTTTTCCTGCCTCCTCACCTATCCCACCTTATCAAATCATCTTAGGGAACAAGAAAAGGTAAAACCTTGCCATACTGTTATGGTCCTCAGTACAGCATTGTTCTGAAAGGAGGAAAAAACCTGAATATTCATAAGAGTCTTGGTTTCTGCAGTCTATCAGATGTTATTTTAATCACTAAGGAGAAAGCAGTTTCCCTAACAACAGCTCCTTTCATTTGCCTTGTCCATACGATGGCTGCAGGGATCTGTCCTTCTTGTTCTGACTAAGGATCCTGATTTTTCAGTGAGATACCTCCCTCTCTTTGACATTATTAGGATATATTATTTGGATCAGTTGTCTAGTACAGTAGCAAATAGAAGTGAAAAATTTGGAGCAGGACTGTGTGCAGCAGGCAGTGCAAAGAGATACACAGGAAAAAGAGATATCCCCATCCACAGGAATTAAAATCTGAGGAATTACATAATAATGCAGGTAAATGAAGCATGCAAAATATTAAGATAAATTTGGTCAACATCATAAGCCAAGGTCCATTTAAACTTTTGCCTCACAGTCATGCAGTTTGGTAGACAGTATAGCAAAGGCAAGAACTAAAGAGTATGGCAAGTAAAGTCCTCCCTGCTCCTTATCCTTTGTTTATCTGGACCCTGTCTCTGCATGCTGGGTTCCCGAGCTCCTGACAGCATCTAGTTGAATCTACTCAGTTCAACAGCCAAAATACCCCTGCTGCTTCTTTCAAACACACTGCATCTTGTGCACAGCACTTAATTCCACAACCAAAACCTGGGCTTCTCTATCCCTAATATATCACTCTGCTGGAATTTGGGTTTTGTCTGGTTGATGTGTCGTGCCAGAAAACATAGGGAGGACCCTGTCCATCAGGGTGATGAGGCTGGGGAACGCTCTACATTACTGGTGACCTCTGCATTACTGGTCACTCCTGTTCAAGGGTGACATATTTTTACAACTGCAGAGGTGACCAACCAATCGGAAAGGCTGTTGGATGGTAGGACCCAGCAGGATATTCACACTATGCTAATTAGGCCAATATTCAAAGCTAATTAGATCAGAAATCATTCAAATTGTTAAACCACCTGGTCCTTACTCTGTGCATGCTTAGACTACCCTGGAACCAAACCAATCACACAAAATCCATCTATCCCAAAGTCGTTGGATGTTGGGTCTGGCAAAATGTAAGGGCAATGTATTTTTTAATAAATGTATTCAGAAGAAGAAAAGGCAAAACGAAACAAAACAAAGAAATAGAAAAGCAGAAGGGCACTGAATTATTTAAACTAAAGAAAAATGCTGAGACAAGAACTAATGGTGTTTGAAGAGGCCAGAAGTTCTGGGCTAGAAATAAGAAAATTCTTCAGCTTACTTCCTGGGGGAGTATCAGCGTGTGCAGTAAGCCAGAGTGCTTGTAGCTAGATGATTAAGTTTGATAAGTTTTCTGAAAGAGATTATAATGCACAGTTGCTCAAAAACTAAAGGGAGGGAGTGGAAGGTCTAGATTTCTACACTAGTTTAGATCTGCTGTGTTCAATACATATCTGCCAAGTATATGTGTAACTTAATGCACAATTCCCCTTTGCACAGTGTTTTCCTCTATGCCAGTGCAGTGCACTTAATAAATTATAAATAACAGTAATAATTTCTGAGATTCCTGTTTCATTTTGCACTTATTTATTGGCTTTTCCCATAAGGACTGACTTGCTGGAGCTGAGAGATAAGCTTGTTAGAAACCATGGCGTAATACTTTGAACACATGATTTATGTGTTTTCGGGCCACTACTGGGTAATCAGCTTATTCTGGATTCCAGCCAGCCAACTTTGCTTGTACTTTAATCAGACCCGCTGTGATCCACCTGGACCACAGGTTTCTAAAAACTTGTCTGGTCACCCGGCCAGATTCTCAAAGGTTTAAATTAACTTCCCACCACTGGCAACAACAGATTATTGCTGATTTACACCAGCTAAGCCATCTGACCACAGTTCACAGAAGAGCTAGCACCGTTGATAAAAGGTAAGCAGGTAATCATTTATTTTAATAAATGGAGTTGATATATGGTCTAATTTTTTAAATTCATCAAAAATATTTAGAACTTGATGTGCAAATGATGTATACGGTGTTGTTAATGAAATCACTACCAATTAATTTACCCCTTGGATCAAACAAGCACTCAGACATGGGCTTTCTGTAATGGGATGCATGTACACATTGCTGAATCCTGATTTTAAAGTTATGATTGCTTAGACACAAAGACACAAAGAAGCTAACCTTCTCAGGCTTCTGACCTAAGGATTCCTGCAAGAACATCTGCTCTTTGTGTTTCTGTTGTTTCTGGGAATGAAAAAGAGATGTAGAAAGGAGTTATTTATAGCTAGGGCAACTTTGTTGTTTCTCTTTTTCACTATATTCCTCGCTCTCCATGAGAGCATCTTGGATGCCTTCCCATTCTGCCGTGTTCAGGCACCGAGTCTCGCTCAGGCCGAGTGGCAGGCGATGATAAGGAAACTATGACAGGGTCTCTACTGCTGCAATGGAGACAGCAGGTTCCCTTTAAGCTTATTTATTAAGAAATTTCCTTAATTGATTTATTAAGAATTTCCGGAATGTGAGGGAAAAAAAAAAAGAAAAAAAAAAAAGAAAGAAAAAGAAAAAAGTAATATTTACATTTATTAGCTGCAGAGAAAGTAGTTGTGTTCAAAACTCCGAAATGAGAGATCTTCTGCAGCTCCAAGACAAGCAATAACTGAAGGTGTTCCTCACTGAGACACCGGAAATACACAGTTTGGAGAAACCCTTTGTCAAAAGCCTGTGTTTTCTTTGGGAAATGGAAGCTGTATAATTCAAAATAGGTGGGCTTGGGCTAGGTGCCAAAAATAGTACAGAAAACAAAAGGTTTTGTTCATCGATATCATATCCTAATTCATAAAGCTGCCCCTTTTCTTGCTGGTTTGTTCCCATGGTATGTGTAGCTGTGTTTTTCCCTTCGAAGTCCTAGTATTTTCCTGCATGGCTTCAGTAAAATGAGAAGCTCTGGGAGCAGTAAGGTTCTGCAGTAGTCTGTCCGGATAGGTAACTGGCACAAGAAGGGTAATTACCTTTAAAGGTGGAATGCAGTCAGCACACAACACAGTTCCTGTGCTTTAGTTTCTGTGCAAACAGAGCACTGGGGAGCCAAAGCCCACAGCCACTGCCATCATGGCAACTCCTTCCCCAGCAGCACTCCAGTGCCCACGGAGTAGGGGCAGAGCTCCGAGGAGATGGCAGATGCAGGGCTGGGCTGCCTCTGCAGCAACAAATCACGCTCTGACTTCACCAGAAGCAGAATGAATCATATTAACCTGTCTTTATGTCAATCCATGAGTTTTACCTTTTTTTTTTTTTTCCAAGTCAGAAGGTTGGGGGATGAGGAGTGAGTGAATGTCTGTGCGGTGTTTAGCTGCTTGATGAGTTAAACTGCAACACCCTGTCTGAGGAAAACATCCCAGTTTTGGAAAGTACTTAAGGATAGACACGGACATGTCTGCAAAACAAGCCAGCCTGCTTTTCTGGAAGATGTTCCCTAGGTAAGCAATTGGTTTGGGGCTTCATTTATTCAAGAAATGAGGGAAAACATCTGGTCCTTTACAAACCTATCAGTCTCCTAAGGCTGCAGACATTTGAGTTCAAAGTACTTAAGTTCAGCTGAAAGAAGTGGGTATTATTTATGCTTATTATTTATGCTTACGCATTTCACCAAAAAAAAGCTTGCTGATGACTAGATGGTGGTGCTCCTGGACAGGGGAACAGGTGAGATGCCATCTTTTCCTCTCCTGTTGTTCTGTTTTAGAAGGCCCAAGAACCTGCTCCTTATGCTGCTAGGAACTTTCCCCTTTCTCTTTGGAGAAAGAGGGAGGGCACGGAAAGCCTGCTAGCACCTCACTTCTTGGTCTGACAAAGGCACTTGACTCATCTGACCTAGCCCTGCCACGACTTTCTAAAGAGGGAGATAACTGCACTTGTGTTACCTGCCCTGGCCACATTGTCCAACCTTCTGCCCAGGAGACCTCACCATCTAAAACAGGACTTGTGCTGAGACCACTGGCACAGCATTAACTCCAATGAAAATGAGCTTTGTAAAAGTCTCCTTAAAAGCCCTCTAGATGCTGAGGGACTTTACAGCAATACCCCCCTCAAAAGCTGGAGTGAGGCCAGCAGCTGCCTTTCGGCGAGCTTTCAGCCTTTCTTTTTCTCCCCCCCAGCACAGTGCAGGGCCAGCTCTGCTCCTCAGCAGCCTGGTCCTGAGCACCTCAGAGCTGTAATGCAGCCAGACCTTCAGCTGGGCTCTGCTCTTTTCCTTTCTCTTCGTATCTGTCTTATCTGCACCGGTTAGTTGATCCGCTCTGATTTCACAGAGCCTGATCCCTCTGATGCCCCACAGGGTTTCTCGTTGGGCTCATCTTTATTCAGCCCCCACCAGCTTCCTTTGACTGAGATGATCTGAAGATATGGATAAGAGATCAGTTTTTTATGCAGATGACATGCAGATTTATGTGAAGTTCATTCCTAATTATTCTTTCTCTTCCTCTGTTTTATCAGTTTGTCTTGAGGACATGGAGGCGTAGATGTCATTTTTTTCCTGGTCTATATTTAATACTCCTAAAACTCGCATCTTAATTATTGGTTTCAGGCATTGACTTAAATACGCTTCTTCTTTCTCAAAATCTGATGCGTACGGCTGGCTGGGACAGTGCAGAGTTCATCCCTTCCCAGCACAGCACTTGTGACAGTCATGAATCATACATCCAGACTGACTCCATCATTGCAGCTGCACTGGGTGCAGACCTGAGAATTGCTTTGGGCACCTGTACCCTTTCAACAGGAAAATACTGGAAAAATAAAAACATGAAACTGCTTTTGCTTTTTTTCTTTAAAAAAATAAAATAAAAAATAAGAAGAAGAAGAAATGCTACCCAGTGTTTTAATAGTTATCCAATTTAGTATTCAGGTATTCTGCACTTATTGGTATTTCAGCCCATGCCGATAATAACTTGAAATCAGAACAAAACAACCACAGTTCCTTCCAACAGAAGCAAATCCCAACAATGACATCCATTTTTGATCTTGGTGTTCAAATCACTCATAGGCACTATAAACTAATTCAGCAAGTTGCATACCTCATTCAGAAAGAGTAGCCAAGCAATTTCTCAAGGTTTCTGACATATGCTGTTCTTAAGAGTTTCTTTTTTCTGATAGTTTATAATGAAAAATGGATCAATGTTTCTGTTCATGTGTAGCACCGTGCTGTGGCACATTATAGCTAAAGAATTTATTTTGCAATTCCAGATACTGAAATAACCACCAACGTGAAACATAGTGACTGCTCGATCACGGTCACAGCTCAGTGCTGAACAGTTCTAAGCCACTCATGGTTTTGAGCTTGTGTTGGTTGTTTTTTGTTTGGCTGGTTGTTTTTTTTGTTTTGTTTTGTTTTTAACAGAAATCTGTGCTTGAAATATCCAATGGCTTATTCTGGTATATCACCAACCTATAACAGGAGGAATTTTTTAGTAAATATTTATTTCTCTAAGTTGCTACTGACTGACCCCCTCTAAAATACTAATACATGGAACCTTTGAAAATTTTCATAAATGAACAAGAAGCCATAAGTATTAAAAGTAGCTCTAGGTCTGGTTTCAGGAATATGACTCACTTCTCCAGGGAACTCTATTATTAATGTGAGTTTTTTTCTTTTAGAAAGAACAATACAAGAATTATATAGCAGTCATCCAAATGTCTAATTTTTCTATATAAAATCTACAAGTCATCATCTTTTCACTTTGCTGTCCACTGACTGTAAGTGACTGTAAGTGACTTATAACCTAGAGGAGGTAAATAACATGTTGTATGTAAGAATGACTTTGCTGCAAAATACATGAAAAAAAGGTATCTATAAACTAAATGTCACAGCAAATAGTCATTCTTGTGCAAAATTCATGACCTGCATTTAATTTCTCCAAGAGATATGTTACACTATTTCCAAGTGACTGAATTAGTCAACTAGCAAATGAATGGGAGAAACAATATTATTAAATGTTATTTCTTCCCCATGACTAACATGTTATTATAAGCCAGGGAAGATTGGACAGATGGATGGAGATTCACAAAGCTGCATTAGTCATTTGCCATTTTCAATCTCTGTATATCCCCAGATTATTGAGAATAAATATGCAAGGAGAAAAGCACAAGTAAAGTAAATCAGCATCTTTCCCTGGGCTTAATCGAGCTCTGCTGATTTACTAGCGCACGACATTCTGAGACACTGTTTCCTGTAAAAAATATTTATAGAACAGATGAGAAATCAAATGCCTTCAGCGTGAAATGTAATTGAATTTGATAGTATTAGTAGGAATGGAAATGGCACAAAGTTTAGACAAGCGCCTTGTTAATATTTGCCCTATGTTCACGTCTTGAGAAAAGTCTGAGAGCAACCTGGAAATGAACAGTGTTTGTTGCAGGGTGGTTCAGAACTGCACCACCTTTTTCAGACGAGTAAATAAGAACCATGTGATTTCTCCCACAGGGTCATTTATTCAGCTGGAGGTCAACCAGGATCAGCTCTGAACAACATATGCATTGAAATGGCACTGGGTGACATTTCGATCCTTCTGCTCATCTTGAGTAGTTTACTCATTTGAGAGTCTCATTAAAATCAGCATTAAAATGAGCATCACTAAGTACAAGCCCAGATACTTTTCAGCAGTCTGATGAAATATAAGAATCAGAGTTAGTGGGTACTAGAGATACCAATGGGAAAAAATGGGTGTAGCATTTTCCCATCAGATAATACAGGGTTTGTTTTTTGTTGTTGTTGTTTTTTTGTTTTGTTTTGTTTTGTTTTGAAATAGATATGTTTCAAGGGGGCTAAATTCAGGGATTTTTCTTGGAAGAATGAGGACAAAAACCTTCTTGTAACATATATTCTGTTTGATTGTTTACCAGTGAGCTCACTTTCATCACCTTTCTTATCATCCAGCCAGGGCTGACTCTACTGATACGAGTTTTCTTGAAGACAAACAATTTTTATAAAGCAAATTCTAAATTGATAAATATCAATTCCCCTGTAAACTCTGCTTAAAAATTCACATTGATCCTGTTGAGGAAATAACAGTACTATGTCATCTTATGTCTGTGTCCAGCAACACTTTTATTTTAAATATTAAAAGCTCGAAGTGTTTGCATGCATCATGCTGACCAAGAAGTAGTTCACAGAAATGTTGGTTAATAAGGCAGGGTGCTGTATAAACTATGTATTTTTTATGATTTTAACATGATTTCTATCGTCTCTGTAGTATTCTCACACATTTGGACCCTAACTTCACATTTCCTATGTCTCCAATGTTTCACTAATCTTCATCTAATCTCCTATTCACAAATGGGAAATGATCATAATGCAGTATCATATCACCACTATCATAACTTAATTTTGTTAAAGCACTTCTGCGGGAAGTTTATAATTTATTAAAAACCTTTATCTAGTCTTTAATCATCTCTTCATTGTAATTGATCCTCTAGAGCTAACAGAAATTCTTCCAAGAGCCTGCCTGAATAAGATTGCTTCAGAACAATGAAAGGTATAAAGGAGCCCATTAAAATTCCCTTTAGCCTTTTTTCTCATTAGATAGAGGTACAGGGTGGGCTTGTCCATTAGGAGAATAATGCTGGGTTGTGCAGCTTGGAGCAGGGAGCTGTGTGAGAGGCCGTTCCCACAGGAATGCCGGGGACACCAGGGAGCAACGAGAGCCTACAGGTGACCCTTCCAATACACAAGGGAACAGAGACATGAAGAGGCAAGGTCTGGAAGCTCACTCTGTGAAGGGACTGAGGCCAGAAAGTTTTGGAGGCTGTAAAGAATGAGATGGAGATTTCCTCTGGTCATAAAACACCTGTTCAGGAACCCTGAGCTGTTGTTCATGGATGAGCGCTGGAGGAAGGATATTGTGCCATACACCAGCTCGGGGTTGGTCTTGTAGTAGTTGCAAATGCCTGCTCGCTGTAGGATCGGAAAATAAAAGTGTGTTGGTGAACTGCAAGTAGAAGAATGCATTGAAAAGCTGTGATCCTGACTGGCTTTGAGGGTGCAGGATCATTAGCTGGGGGTGCTCTGGAGGTTCAAAGACAGATTTCACTGAAAAGAAGCACCCAGGCTTCAGATCAGTGCCTGGACCTTCCCAGGCAACTTGAAAGAGGAAAACTCAGCTGAGTAGCTCGAGCAAATTATCTTCCCCATGAGACTCTCACTACTTCCAGTTCAGGAGAGCTGTGTGAAAAATAGCATCTTGTTTATCATGCTCTTACCATTTTCAAAACCAGGTCTTCAAATATTAAAACAAAATTTTCAGAAGTGGTCACAAAGCTGATTTATCATCACATTTTTTACAGAGAAAAACAAACCTCTTCAGTTCTTATTTGACTCTTAGTTCAGAAACATAACTTCTATGGAAGAGATTTCTTGAAACTTTTTTTTTTTTTTTTAATCCAAGCCAAGCTCCACTGTATATTTCTTGGTTTAAGCAGCAGAAACTTTCAGTGAAACAGATTTCAAGTGCTGCATGGAACAATTGAGTCAGATTTGGTAATATTTTAATCCCTGTCCCAACTTATGTGACAGCTCCTGAATTTCTCTGTGTTTTTATACTTCTCATTCCTGTCTGTGGAGGAATCTGAAAATGTCTGAAAATGAAGATCTGCATTTAATTAGCTTTTGCACTCATTTGAATAGGGAAAAAAGAAAAAAGGAAAAAAAAAAAAAAAGAGAGAGAGAGAGAGAAAAAAAAAGGAAAAGCTCAGTTCAGATTCAGTCCTAATAATGTGCTGCACCAGGAGGGGAGTTTTTCCAACTTTATTTAAATCCTCTCCTCTATCCTTGAAGTGAATACATTAATATCCCTGTAGCAGAGCGAATTCTCTTGACCTTGGAACAGTAAAACCCTGAGCATGGAAGAACACAGGCAACAGAAACCTCAACTTCTATTTAGAGAAGCACTTCAGCGAGCAGGCTCGGAGAGCAAATAACATCATCTGACCCCTGGGCAAAACACAGTCATCCTGGCAAAAACGTTGAGCAGTGGGGACATGGGAGGAGCAGCCCCCTGTGGAAGTGGGCTCCGATGGCTTGTGTAACCAGCGCACAACCTGAGGCCACCTGCATGTCTTATGACCTGTGCTTTGTAGGGGGTTGAAAATAAGCTAGCAGCAGGAAAATCAGATGGAGAGTGCAATGCACGGATGTCATAGGAACAGTCTGAAAAGCTGAAATGTTCCTCTTTTTCCAGACCACAACCTTTCATATTTCTTAGGTTAAGAGGTGACATGAGCACCCATAAAAAGATGCTTTGTGTCGTGGCTTAATTAATAACAACTGGCAACTATAATTGGCAAATATCTGTTATGTGGAACATGGACAAGGAACCTTACGTATCACCCAAACCTTTGGAAATGCTGCTTCTCTGAAAGACAGCTTATAATTCATGCTGACCACCATGCTCTTTTATCTAAATCCTCAAGGATGGAGTCAGGTGCCCAGGTGTATATACAAACTGCCAACAAGTCATGAGTTGCACAAGGTTTAGATGATGTTAGTGAAACTTTCCAGAGTAGTTTTCTCCTGCAGTGGTTCTTTAAAGCCATCTCAACTCTTACAGAAGATGATATTCAGAGAAGATCAGGTATCCAGCAGAGGAACCACATGGGTCCCTGGCTCAGTGGACCAGCACTGAGGAGTTTGTTGTGCCCATGTCCCAGCAGAGCCCACAGGGAGTGGATGCTGCTATTGAAGCTGGATGGGAGCTGGGTGGTCGTGTGCTGGCAGAGGACTCAGGTTTGGATGGCAGGGGGGTGTGAAATGAAATCATAACACGACAGGTGACATTGCCACTTTCATCAAGTCCAGGACCAAAGCACAGCAGTCAGGCAGCTCTCCTGGTCCTCAGCACAACCTGCCAGGCTCCTGTGATGACCTGCAGGACATCTGCAACCCACACCTGGGCCCCAGGAAGAGAAGGCAGGATGCGAGGCAGCCAGCAGGGACTGATACAAGGCACTGAAGGCAAAGGCAGGAGGCAAATGTCAACCTGTCAGCCTGTTAATTGAGCCTCAGAAATGAAAATGTCCCAGTTTGGTGGCCTTGGACTGCCCCAAGGAGATGCAGAGTCAAGTTCTTCTCGTTCTTTCAAAACAAAGACTTCAGTAGGCTGCAAGCTGAGCTGCTAGCAACTGCCAGCCTTTCTTTTAAAATCCCTGGGCAGGAAAAGGTGGTCAGAAATGGTGAGCTGGTTTTGGCAAGTGGCAGCTGTGAACTCTCTGCTAGAACCCTCTGTGATGCACCGCTGCTGGTTTCAAAAATAAAAATAAGACGTTCAATTTCTCATCAAAATTTTAAATCAGACATCAGGTAGAGGACCTGAGACAACTGGCAAGAGGAGGGAAAGCTGCATTGTTTGGACACGGTACTATGTTAGTGAAAGAGCACTTCTAAAAAGCAGAGAACATTAGGCTGTATTTTTTGTCTTTGTGTGAAAGCTTCTAATGACAGCTTTGATGCTAAAATGAGAGGGAAAACTATTGCCAGATTTGGCGTTATTTATTACAGGTATTACCGACTGAGCACTTTCAGACTCACTGAACACCTCGAGCAGATTGCCTCTTCTGCAGCTTGCTCCCCGTAATTGTTACAATCTGTATGTAACTCCGCAGCTGTCTTTTATTTACATAGGTATCTTGCAGTAAATGAAGGACTTGTGACTTCCACAACAGACACGACGTGACCTTGTGTGCAAGGAGCAGCTAAGCATAAAGCAGAGCTCCAGCAAAGTCTTCGGCTGTTTCAGGGAAAGGAGCCGTGCCAAGAATACAGAAATATGGGAACAATTTCTCTGTATTCAGAAGAGGTCGAAAACTGTGGGGCAAACCCTCTGCTGTCTGAAGCCTGGTCCTGCACAGAGCTCAATGAAAGGCACCACACAGGGGCTTCTCTGGAAGCTGGAGAGCCAGAGCTCCACAGAAGGGCTGATTCCATAGGCTAAAACACAAATCAGGATCCTATGAACTGTAAAAGAGGGTGTTATTCACACCTGAATTCACTAAGGAACATAAGGGCTTGCAATGGGTCTGGAGCCTTTGCTCTATTGAGTTCTGCTCACACTTTTCTGCCTTCCCTCTGCAAACCAGGTTTGCATTCAGTGGCACTTACACATTCAAACACAGGGGACACAGCACCTTCCCCTTCCCAACCTCAGAGAGCAAATCTTGGATGTTTAAAAATATCTCCATTTGCAGTGGTCCCTAAAAATTTCCTCAGGGAAAAAAAGTGCAAAAGGCAAGATACTTGTACAGCAATTTTAATCAGACCAAACCGAGGCAGAGGACTGATTACAAAGTCATTTAGATGATGCACTTCTGTCTACAGCTTTGTAATCAAATGGCAGCTACTATTCAGCCATGTAATAACCAGCCGACTGTACATCTGCCTTGCTGAGCACAGTTATAAAGAACTCATGGCTAATGTTTCTGAACCTTTGTGAGCTAAATTCTCTATAATTAGCTCAGATACTGCGAGGATTTTTCAGTGCCCGGGCTAGCCACATTTATATTTACATTGAAGTTGTCCGATCTTTTAATGTCCTTTTGGAAACAGACAAGGATTTATCAGAAGCAAAAAGTACACACTGGATAATCTCAGGATAAATGGACACATCAAGGAAGTTCACTTTCTGTGAATACTCGCTTATTGGACTAAAAACTGTGTCTGAAGCAGAAAGCAATGGTTTTTATGTGCCACACTCAGATCTAACATAGTCACCAAAAGAGGCCAACTTTCTGGTAGACATCACAAGTAGACAAAACAGCCAAAAACTGGCAGCAGACTGGAAATCAGTTTGCAGGGACTAAGTGATTTGCTAGCTTGCATAAGCAGCCTAGAAGGATGAAGGATGAATGCTCATTTCCTCAGAAGATCTGAGAAAGTCAGGGGGGTTGTTTGGTTGTTTTTTTGTTTGTTTGTTTGTTTGTTTTTCCTTTTGCTGAACCTAACATGGGGGGAAAAATAATCATTTTCAGCTCACCTGACCGAGTTGTAGGCTCCCTCCACTAAGACTATTTTGATAACACTAAGTTTGGATTTACTTAAGATGTTAAGATGTTTAACATATGTAAAATAGCCACCGGAAAACAAATAAATAAATAAATAGGTTATGGGTTTTCTATGGTGCTAAACAGAACAAAGCACTTCACAGCAGAGGAAGCTCTGTAGGTGACCAGACGCCTTGCTAGAGAGAGGATTCCCAAGCCTTGCTAAAGTCGAGACTTCCCACCTAGTGCATAAATAGGACTAAGAGTTATTGGTTCAGAGGAGCTATTAAAGGCTGCTTCGGCTGGGTGTATACAGGCTGAACCTCTACAAAGGCATGTGTTAAGGTATCAAGCAGAGGCCATATCCACGAAGTCACTCAAGTCTTCCATAAATTTGTATGCAGAGATGAAATTTCACCGAGGACAGCAACATCTGTTCCTTTAGATCACATCGTTACTGCCATTCAAACATAAGGCCCGACTTGTTTTCAGGTTACTTGGGCTGGAAAGCAAGAGGTCTGCTGCTGCTGAACTCACCTCACAGTAATGATACAGCAGCGAGACTTTAGGATGTGACAGCATGGGCTGTGCCTCATGGTTTAACTGTCAATAACTCAGTGCTTCGGGTGAAAAAGCCACTCTGCTAACATGGCTAGCCACTCCGCCTCATGGCACTAGCAAGGGCAAAAAAGCTCATAATTCACCACCTGGATGAAGCAGAGGTAGAAAACTGTGCTTCCACCCCTTTCTCTAGAAATTATTAGAGCCATAGTTTATTTCTAACCTCTTTCAAAGCCACAGTGCATTGTAATTTCTAGCACAGCCAAAGAAAAATCCCTTTTCTCTATTTTTTCATGTTCAAACCAAGGAATCCCAAATGGTTTCATTTTCACACCCATATTGTTTTTCTTTTATGTGGCTCGTATCAGTAGCGATCTGATGTCACACTCCTGCTGGTGATAACATTCTTTGCTCTCAGTATGGATTTAATCTACAAAAATTATACAGGGAGATTGTATTTCCATATGGAAGTTGGTTTAATTAATATTTTCTTCTTAATGTCCCAAAGGCCAAGATCATATTGTTTAGAAAGAGAAATTAAAAACATGTATTGAAGCTCTTATCAGCAATGTTGTATTGAGATAACGAGAGACTGGAGGAAAGAAGCAGGTACACAGATATGCAAACCCAGACCGTTCCCCAAAGCTCAGGTACTTGCACCAATATGAAATGACCTCAGTGTGGACGTGGTTTCCGGCATCATGGAGTATCCCACCTCTTTTCTGGCTTCTAGGAACCATGGGCATAACTGATGTATCTGGCTTGTTTGGCAAAATTCAGTTTCCACCTGATTTTAGTCTCTGTTGAAAGGTTGATCCAACCCTGTAAGGCATGACACCAACCAGAGAACACATCACTCAGTCCCCTTCTTTCTGGGGAGATGATGGTCGTATGCAAAATACCATAAATTCAAGCATCCTCGGGGATATTTGAGACAGCTAAGGACTCTTGGAGTTGTCAAGGACTGCCTGTGCTAGAGGACACCCACACAGACCTCTCCTGGGAGAAGATACAGGGAGTTCTGTGCCAAGCAGGAGCTTCCTGTCCCAAGGGGATTTTCCTTGTCCAGCCAACCTCTTTTAAGACAGTCTGTGTCCATTCTCATCTTGACTTGCCCCTAAATGGGTGTCTCTGCCCAAAGCTGGAAGCATTAGTATGTTGACGAGAAAAAAATGGTCTCTTTCACTGATGGTTGGATGGTTTACTATCTTAATTATATCTGCTAAAATGGGAGCCTTTGCCACATTTATACAATCCCCCTAGAAGAGAAAAGCATCTTAGGGAGAAAATATCCTTCAGCAAAAGACTGGTCCCGTTTTTCCTGTTAATTGAAATCATTCAGTTGGTGATGTTTGTTAGGCGTTGCCTTCAAGAGCTTAACAATGAAAGTGCATTTTAAGCCACAAATGCAATGGTCACTACAAAAGCCTACATTAAATGCATGCTAATTAGTGAGCATCTGTG
Source organism: Oxyura jamaicensis (assembly GCF_011077185.1). Taxonomy (NCBI): domain Eukaryota; kingdom Metazoa; phylum Chordata; class Aves; order Anseriformes; family Anatidae; genus Oxyura; species Oxyura jamaicensis. Next base: position 52,417,714 of record NC_048897.1, on the reverse strand, counting down.
GATCTTATTTACAAAATAAATAAATAAATAGTTAATGATATAATGTCAAATGTTAAAATTAATTAAAGGTAAGAGATAAAGCTGCATATGCAGATCCAGCCTCCAAGTAGATCTGTTTCTGATGCCATTTTCAATTTCATCATTATATTTTTTCATTATTCTCAGGTCCTCTGCCTCATTCCTTGCACATAGAATGGAGGCAATTGCCTTAATAAGAGAAAATCAATATTTTGCTTTATAATATTGTTCAGTATGTCCTCTAAATCCTTATTTATTGTGTGCTCCTCAAACTCTGTTCAAAAATCAAACCTGTTTACCTCCACACTGAATTTTCGGTGTGAAGGAAGGGATGTTTCACAGACTGGGAGCAGCTGCATAGAGCGCTCAGGGTCGAAAGACTCCACTAATTGCCGACATTGTTTCTGAAAAACCAGTTACAGTGTTTTTAGGTTACTTAGCATTATCAGCATGTTCTGGGGCTGGGACTCTCCATGCAGCTGTAAGTGCTTGGCAGTTGTGTAAGACCACCACCAGGGGCTCAGGATATGTACCCCAAGGAGCTCCAAACTGGAGACTGCTCATGGAAAATCTGACTTATGAGACAAATCCAGTAAAATGCACTGCCACATCTCATGCAGTGGAACACAAAACCTGAGATATTCTGCTCTACATGATGAAAGTCAGGCACTCAAGAAAGGTAACTCTAAAACCGTGGTACATGAAGCAAGAAGCTGCCTCAAGCTAGTCCCAAGGAGACACCAAGCAGAGGTGTGCATGCAAATCTCTGCAGCTCTGCTGAAGCTCAGGAAAGGTCTGCTGAGGGGACATCTCCACTCCATAGTCCATAATCAAGAATCCAAAACACTGATCTAAGGATGCTTCTTAAAGGACATGAACAAGTTTTCCTCCAAATTTCAGAAAGACGAGAAGAAGGAAGAGGACTCCAGTGTGGTAATGACTTCCCAGCCTAGAGGTTCCTCCTCCTCACCGCCAGTCTTCCTTTGGTCCCGTTTCCTTCTCCCCACTCATGCCAGATAAAAGTGTACAGGCACTGCTCCAAGGGGTCCACACCAGAGCACCCCAACTACATGTGCCCATACCGGGCTGTGGTTCATTAGGGAGGGTCTGGGTTGGAGCTATGGGCGTGAGAGCTGTGCGGGGCCAGCCCCACCGGCTCTCTGCATTCCCTCTGCTACCAGCTGCAAGCCTGATAACAGCATTTATGGTCAGCCAGATGTCACTACTGCCAGAAGCCAGCCAAAACTGTTTGTTTTCATCCAGAAATGCACTGTGAAAGCTGGGAGCCAGAACCCTTCCTGCAGTCAAGACATGAAACATCTGCTCTGCTTTGATGATGACCCCAGTACAGAAGGGCTCCACTGGTGGGTGCTCCGTTCATTAAGCTGATGTAGTGCAAGGCTGGGAATGCACTCGTTTGCCTGGGTTGTGTCTTAATAAGATGATTAGCACAGAGTACCTTCCTTGCTTAAAGCATAAATCATGACAATCATAAGAAAAGAAAGAATTGACATGTGAATGGTGTAAGAGGAACAAGCTGAAAAATGACCATCAATACTTTGTACTGTTGGCTACATCTGTCCCGGTAAATAAAATGACACACAAGCACAAAGTCAAGATGTGGGCCATAATCATCTATGCTCCTTAATTGGAGGTGGATTTCCTTTGGTCTGCTCCAAACATTGCTTTCCCAGACAGGGCTCTAACACTGCTCAGACAACAGCACAAGGCAGGGACATTGCCCAGCAGGATGAGGCAGGTCTCCAATTCCATTTACTAGCACAGAGTTATCTGTATTGGTCCTCTCTAGTGAAACTTTTGTGTCGGAGAGCTGACTGTTACCAAGTTGTTATCCACCCATAAGAGTTTGAGAAGACTTTTTCAGCAACAAAGAGGTGCTTGGTTGTTAGAGGCTGCAGACTGGATGCTCAGAGTGAAAAACTACAGTTTGTTACCATGTCTGTGAGTGGCATCCTGAAAAGCCAGGCTCTTCCTGCCAGTATCTAAAAGATATCTAAAAGATATGCTAAATAATCAGTTTTGAAAGGGATAGGGGGGAAAATGGTTTGTTTTTACATTTCTGGAAGGTAATTATTTCTGCAGCTGCAGTACTTTGCCATTTATCTCCTTTATTCTCACAGCCTTTCATAGCTCAGGGACAAGGGCAAATGTCTGTGCAACACGGGTGATCGTAAATCAGCCCTGCTGTTCCATCCATCATGGCACTGAATGGCAGCAGTGTGTGTCCTGCCTCCACGCAGCCTGTTGTGGCATGCAAAGCTCCCTGGCATGCAAAACTCCCCGTGCTGAAACAAAGCTCAGACACTGCACAGCCTCTGTGAGGTCATTAACATGTCCCTCAGGAATTGGACCCAGTGATCTTTGTGGGTTTCTTCCAGCTTGGAATATTCTACAGTTCTGTGGTTCTTTCACCCTTCTTCTTGAATTAATGGATGGTCATCAATTTAAGTCACTGGAGGTACAGCACATAATGCTGTGTCAGAGACATGGTATGGATTGAAGGAGCCCTGCAACAAATAGGAAAACTCTCATCTCTGGGTGAAATCCTTTTGGAAATTCTGCTCTCTGTGTATGAGAGCACAAGTTGTTTGCAATAGCGGCCACCAGTAAAATTAGAGGTGGTGAAGTGGCACAAATACCCTTAATAATTGAAGGGGGGATAGGGAATGAGTCACTATGGTCTCCAGTAGAGAGAGAAAATTTCTCATGGTAGAAATCTTAAGGTCTGAAGAGTGTGAATTTCTCAGTTTTGAGAGGACCTATAGGTGACAGCAGCATTTCTTCCCATGGCTGTGGCATTTGGCACTACAGAAGGAATAAATAGCTTTGGGGCAAAAACCGTGAAATCTATTAGCAGTGGAGAAGCTGGAATCTTGACTGGTGCCTTATCTGCTACTCTTCCAGTAGAACTAATCCTTTGTGGTTTTCAGTCTCTAAAATTCAAGCTTCTAATCACAACCACATACCTAGCCTAATCACAGCCACACACTTAGCCTCCCCTTGTACAGAAGGGTGGCACAGAGTTTCAGGAACTGATTCACCCAGACCTAAGATACAAGGAACGAACCACTCCAGAGATGCTCCAGACAAAACTTCTTTCCTAAAGAATGCCCCGTGCAGCCCTCCCAAAGTCCTCAGGTCAGTGCCATTTTACACCAGTTGCCCAACCCCAACAAGGCCCAGCCACTTCTGAGTGACTGCCCACGACTTTGCGGATTGTTCAGTGGCTATGGCAGAAAAGATCTTATGAGAAATTCCAGTTTGGAACAACAACAACAACAAAAAGATTTTACACTCCCCTGGCCCTTCACTGCGTCAAACTCTCTCATATGTTTTCTGTCCAGTGTAGAAATCTCAAATCAGGAAATGCAGCCCAAGGTCCCTAACAGCCCAACAGAGCTAACAGGGACCTCTGACCCTGTGATGGGAACAGGCGAGCATCTCTGCCAAAAGGAGTGGGTGCTCAGCACTAGGGAGAATCAAGCCACAGACAGTCCCGAACTTCTCATCTCAGGTTAATAACAGCGCTAGCGTGGATTTCAGATGGCTGCTTCGTCTCAAGAGACCTACCTCCTACACAACAGATTGCTCTTCTGTATTATACATCCCAGGGTGATATTAGCCTGTTTTATTGTGAAAAACACATTACCATTATTTCTTATGTAGTGCCTCCTGAAGTTCATTTCAAGGGAAAAAATAAAAAAATAAAAATGCTAGGAAGCCAGGCTGATTATGCTGTGTTTCCCCATTATTCCCACACAGTCTTGTAACATTCAGGTATATACAAGGGTCCAAATGATTGCTTGTTTCTCTATACACTTGGAACTACTAAACACGGACCTTGCAGCACTATCTTCACACCAAAATTGTCTGGGTTGTTTTAGGTGATGCCCACAAACTTCATAACACTGCAAATTCTGCTGGTGGCAGCCAAATCCATGTTCATTTAATGCAGGCAAGACAAAGAACTTTTGTAAGTGTCAACCAAAGGCTTTAATGAGGAAATGGGAAAAAAAAAAAAAAAAGGCAACTGAAATGTTAGCTTGTACAGACTGAATACTCTAGGGCTGAAGCAGTATTAATGCCCATCAATTTTATCCTGTGTAATGGCCTCGGGGATGCTGGCACAAAAGACACTGATAATGAAGACATTCCTATTTGGATACACACCAAAATATTCTTTTTTTCCCCTAATTAAACTTTCATATAGGATTTTTGGTTTGGTTGGTTTCTAAGATTATGCTGCACTGTGCATTCTGAGTCTGAAATATTCATAGCCGCACAGCCCAAATTCCTCAGGTGCTCTGTGGTCTGTATCTTTCACAACAGCAACCACTGCCATTACGGTACTGCAAATCTTCTTTATCTGCATGGAGAAGCACCAGAGCCAGATGAGTCTGGGTCTGTTGCCTGCAGGTGATTGAAGTTCAGTACAAGCACATGTTTTTTTTTTTTTTCCTCCTGACTAGAGTGTTAACAAAACTCAACTTGATGGCCTGACTTAACAACCCTCTAGCCATGACAGCCTTCAGCTTATTTTCACCTTCGGTGATGCTCTTTGGGAGGGAACGGACAGCAGGAAGGTTGTCATTGCTGGTCCTGATGCTGTCATGTCGCCATGCCCATTGCATGTCAGAAAGTCTACCTGATTTCCCTCTTTTCTTTTGCCAGACTTCTCTTTGATTTTTACAAGGAAGGAAATGAAGTTCTACTCCCTGTGCTGCAGTCCGTGTAACTCTTCCCAGAAGCAGGAAAAATAAACACTCTGGGAAGGTTCGAGAGCATTACAGGCCCACTGAACGTACACAGCCCAATGGGGAATATATGGTATGGTGCCCCAAAGCTAAAATTAAAGTATTTTTTCTCACTGCTATGTGATTTTATGCATAACATTTACCCATGATGGTGTTATATGGAAGACTAGGAAGTGTAAGTTGTCATTAAATGTGACTACAAAGCTCATCCAATGCATGGAATCACAGGGGCTTCGTGATGGTTTTGAAGTTTTTGCTAGAGTTTTGCACAGTCTAAAGTAGTGTCTCCAGTGATGAAACACATCCATCCTTTTCCTCTGGGAGATGGCATTACACCGTGCATCTCAAAACTTTCTCATTTCTTTTTCTTCTTTTTCTTTTTTTTTAGTATTCCTTTGTATTTAGGGAAGAAGTGACAGAGGAACATAAGGTTGTACAGCAATTATCTTGCTGTGAACCAGGACCTTCTGCAACCTTTCTCTGAGCTTCCCATTTGTATTAATACCAAGGTCAGATATCTGCCTCAGAAAAATCCTGCTGCCTGTCCCTGCTAAGCCACTGGTCTCGGTAACCTCTCCGGAATCACTTTGTTGTGCTTCGTCTTTCTTTTTTACAGGTGTCGTTGGGGAACGGGGAGTATTTACCGCTCTGTTTCAGATGCGTAAATAGGGATTTTGGAACCTCTGCAATTTTTATGCTGCTTTACCAGGGGCATTGTTTGTTTATTTTTATAGTTACTGAAAGTCATACGGCGTGGTAGCTGGGAGACAGAGCTATTCAAAAGACTAGTTCACATTAACATAGCTCATGAGATATTCTAGCAGTTTAGTTGCACTCACATTAAGCTGCTGATGTGCTCCGACATGAAATGTTCCTAAATCAATTGTTAATATAATGTCACAAAAATATGTAACAAATCCTTAGTGCTGAGCAAATTCAGAAAAATGCATTTGAATATGATGCATCGAAGCCTTGAACAAAAGAGTGAGATGCTTCTGGAGAGCTATGCTTGGTAGGATTTATTGGGGACACAACATGATATATCAAAGAAGGACTCCAAGGAGCCTCTTATGATTGCAAAATGGCCTTGCATGGGGAATCTGTTGCATGTAAAAGAGAAAAGCTATATGCCGCTCACCTCATAATGGGAATAGTTCAGTCTTCAGTTCGGATGGCAATAGAAATAGTGGAAGGAAAGCAAGACGGCTCAGGAAAGAACATGAGCAGCAAATGAAAGCCCATAAAATGTTGCAGTTTCTTCACAAGATGAATAATAACTGATGGAGAGCTCCAGCCTTCTCTCTTCCCTCTTTCTCCTTATATTTTTGTTTTGTTTTGTCTGCTTCAACCAAAGTTTTTTCTTACAAAAATCACAGTGAGAACAACAAAACCACTCGTGTCATGCTGCTGAAGAAACACACGAGCTGTCATCATCTATCGCTGACATCTTTCCTTCTCATCTGAGGAAGCCACCACTGCCCTGCCTGCTATTCACACTGTCTTTTGATCTTTCCACCTCACCATTTCCTCTGGTGGTGTGATGCCACTGTTTGATCTACTCAAACGCCCCAAGTGAATAGTATCCAGCTAGGAAGAAAGAAAAAGGACAATGTATCTTGATTTGTAAAACCTGGGCTTCACCATGATGAAAGAAGAAAATCCCAGGTTCAAGCTCAGAAATGGTTAAAGAAAATAAAGTCAAGGAATCAAGGAAAAAGAAGCCAGTGATGAAAGATAAGAGGCCTCTGTCCCTGATTATAAACACAGACTGATCTGTGTTACTGCCAGGCTGTAGAAGCAGACATACCGATTAGAGTGCTTGAGCTCAGAAAAAAAAAAAAAAAAAAAAAAAAAAAAAAAATCACTGAATCATTTGTGGCTGTCCCAGATAACAAACCATTGAATTACACCTTGTTTTAACTCTAATAACTTGTGCTTAGGTCAAGTGTCACTTCAGGACATCCAGCCCCATAGTAACCCTGAGGCAATACAAGATGCAAAATGGGATGCAACCAGCACTTTGAGACATCCTTTGATCTCACTTTGCTTTTCCTATCACGGTACTAACAGCAGAATGACAGAGGAGATGTCTGTATGTCTTCTTTTGACTCCAGGTACCCAGAGGAGCATGATGACACCATAAAGCACACTGCAATTAGGCAGATGTGGATTCTGAATACAGTGCAGTCTTCTAACCCTTTCATTAAGTCAACAAGGGAATAAAGTTGCTTAGAAAAGTTCACAAAAATCCACTGGTTTAAACCTTCTTTTAACAAGCTTAACACTCTTGGAAGCACAACATATCAATCATTATAAGGATAACCAAAAACTAGGTTGTCAAAACTCATATTAACTCTTTTCTTCCTCTTATCTGTGTCAAGCTGTTGCCACTTGTCATGTTGCAGCATCTTCCTACCTTGGGGAAGGGAAAAATTTGTGGCAAAAAGGGTGAACCTGCAGAGTCACCAGTATAACGGTATAAAGGGCTCTTGTAGTAACATGGCTATATCTTGTAAATAGTTGTGAATCAAGCAATGGGACTTGTCATGGATGCTCTTACCACTCTTTATTATAATCTTCTTTGGCTGCTAGCAAAGAGACTGTGCAGATTTCCCTGCCCTGCTCTGCTCTCTACATTGGGAATAGGAGGTCAAGGGGCACAGCTGTGTCTCTTGCCTATCTTACAGAGAAAGTAAAAGGCTGTTGGCGTAAACCTGGGTGCACCATTTCATGTTTCATTGCTCAGACCTCACTTTCTGATTCTTATATCTATTTTTTCTCTTCTTCAATGGAAGAACAAACCTAGATGTTTCATTTTGGTTTGCTTTAAAGAGGAGATAAGAGAATCTGAAAATAGGAAACAAAAATTATACCACTTCCAAAGTTCCCACAAATCCAACATCAAAGTTGGTATAAAACATCATTTCATTTCCAAATTGTAATAGTAACAGATATTTTCGCTTTGGGTATTTCTTGTCAGCACTTACGTCTTCCAATAGAAAACATTAATGGCAATGGAATAAAACTTTCCAAATATTGTATCAAAATGATAGTTCCTGCTAAATGCCTGGAGCGGCTCAGGTCTCAGCAGCATTTGGCTGGTGGAATTACAGCCCCTTGAACTGTGTCTCTATCAAAAATATGTTGATATGAGTTTGAACAAAACCAGACTGAGAACTTCTTTTTACAACCTCCTAAAATCATCGATCCACTCCTCAAAGATGAGACTACTGTGTTCTTATCAAAAGTAAAATAAATCAAGTTAACACACTACAAATATAGGAAGGCTGCTGCTCATGGCTGTTTCAGTTTATATTACTACTAATAGAAGAAGATGCTCAAGCAGAGCTCTAAAAGACTAATCTGGTAAGAGCTCCGTCCTGAGGGATTTGCAGACCAAAAATAGCTGAACTGTAACATCTCAGCTGCAGAGCTAAATCTGGCAGGCAGGGAATTGGAAGTGCACCAAATTCAGCTCCGGTCCCACTGTGAACACAGGTTTCCACATTGCTGGTGGTAGCCACATGGCCAGGAGACCTGACTGCAGGTGGACAGCCCCACGGGGCCTCCAGCAGAGGTGGGGTGACACCTTCTGATGCCAGAGGAGGGGTGACATCAGAAGGACACTGCGGACACAGCCACCACGGGGACTCTGCTCCAAGTGTGCCCTTGCTCCACACGCAGCACCGAATGATTTCCAGGCACAGGGAAATAAGGAAAGGCATTTAACAAAATCATTAAGGAAATAGGAAGTAGCAGGTGGCTTCCAAGGAACAAATACGTTCTAATTTGGTTTAATTAGGAGGAAAAGCTGCTCTTTGGTGTATTCTCACCTTTCTATTAACTGCATCAATTGAATTTGGGGAACACGCAGAGAGCAAATTGTCAGGCTTGATCCAGATCGTATCACACAGCTCATAAGATTGTTTAGAGGCTGGTTAACAGCAAATGGTTTTGCGGAAAAATGGGCAGACACCTCGCAGCCACCACGATGACCTGGCTCTGTGTGGGGAAGGAAGAAGCTCCCGACATTCTGGCATCTGTTGAGTGAATTCTCCCTTCCAGCCAAAGATGCCACTCTGCTTTAGCTCCCATCCTCCTCATCCTCTTCTCAAGTCCCTTTATTTCCTTTTCTCCTTTACACCCATAGCTCTATTACCACTATTTCCTCTATTTGCAGGCTTGTCCCTTCCTGAACCCTTCTGCCCCAATCCCCTGCACATTATTTCTGCTCCTTTCTACTCCAGCAAAATTCCAAGGGATCCTCCTCCCTCTCAGACATTTTGGTGGCATGTATTGACTATTAATTGGGGGTATTAACAGGGATTAGAGGGAGATGACAATATAAGGCAAGAGGAATCCCTCTTTTCTTGCTCAGATCACAGGAACTTCATTGCCATGGGTTTGTACAGCTCCTGGCACAAGAGTTTGCCATCTCAGTCACAGCAATGCAGAGAATAAATGAGCACTGCAAAATCTATATGGTGGCTTTACTGCGGTGCTTCTTGTCGAAAGCCAAGTGCCTCCACTAGCTTAATGCAGGATTAACAAAGATTTCTGCCAGCTAATTGAACACCAGTTAGCTGTTGTGTGTCTTTCCCTAATCGATCTCTCTAACTAAACCCCACAAATCTGCTGATTGCACTTTGCTAAAATAACATTCCAGCTTTAACTCAGAAACCTGAAGCAATTCATAGAGAAAGCCAAACTCAGTGAATGTCCATTTCCTTGTTAAGGATGATCTTTAAGATGCTTTGTTGCAGCACAGTGAAGGCAGGATTCAGTTCACCTTCTACTGCGCTTTGGATCTGTTGGTGGGAGTCTGGAGTTTGTAGGTGTCATGGATTTGCCCACATGATCACAGGCTGGAAGACTGAATTTACACAAGTGCATTGCCTGTAAATCCACTGCATGCTTTCTGCTGGCAGTTACCTTCAACACAAACGATGCAGCAGCCCATTGCTCCAGTGACAGTGCTTTGGCAAGCTTAACGCGATGATCTCCAGCCCAGGATCCGCGTGAAGGGTACCCCACACATCAGTTGTGAGAAACTTGCTGCCAAAGTAACTGAGCTCTGGGTCTGGGGACTTGCAGGCCAGCTGCTGGTTGCTGTTTGAGACAGCAGCCCATCTTCTGGCCTTCCTGGCTTCTGCATATTCTCCCATTCTGCTGCTTCAGCTCTTGCATCCCTTATATCCTGGAAAGGGGGACTGTGGGGATGAGCGGGGAGAGGGAAAGTGACCCTGGGGGTCCCCGAGGGAGGTGTCTGGGAGCAGACTGGTGGGCAGGCTGTGTCCCTGTGTCACCCTGTGCACATCTCCGGGGCCTGCAGGCCTGCCCGACTTCGTTAGTGGACGGTGTCACGGGCAGACAGCCCTGCGTCCCAGCTGCCTGCCGCAGCTCATTATGCGTGTACGATATAAACCCCAGCACGAGACAAATAGGAGGGACAGGAAGGTATTAATAGCAGGATTCATTAGCTTGACTTCCTCGGTTTTTCTGTGGGCAGCAGGTCATTGTGCTGCTATTACAGAGGTCAGGGCATCTCCATTGCAAATAAGTTCCCTTTAGAAAGCGCTTTCTTCAGTTATTTCACAAAAATGCCAGCGATTACTCTGTCATAAACAAAACCACTGTGCTGCATACTAACATCAGCCTTAGGTTTCACCTCCCTTTAAGTCTTCATTCGTAGCCTGGCATTTCAGGGCGTAATTTGAATTTATAATAACATCATCCAAGACCCATTTTATGGATTATAGTTCCATTTGGAGCTTTTTCAGTCATACCAGAGTAAATACTGGATCATCTTTGCAAGAAACTCCAAATTAATATATCTGCCAAACTTTCTGACTGAATACGAATCACTTCCTATTACCGGGAAGTAGGCAACCTCTGATCTGCACGTGAAGAAAAAGTAAAAGAGAAAAGGAAATAAACAAACAAACAACAACAAAAAAATCCCAATAATTTACTTTTTCTTTTTTTTTTCTCCCTCTTCAGCACTAAATTTATTGACAGCCACTCAGGCCTGGTGAGGAAGCCATCCTTTCACTTGTCACTTCTGTGCTGTCTGTGTGGCTTTGCCCATCAGCATCCTCGGCTGGTGTGTGTCAGAGCTGCTTGGCCGTCGCACCTCTCCTCCCTGCCAGGAAGGCTGCTCGTGCTCTCTGCTCACCGCAAGACATTCGGAGCGAGACCCTGGGGTTCACGGGCTTCAGTTCTGCCGAGCTGCCTGCTTTTGATGCAGCCGCTTTGATTTACAGGAGCTGAAAGGCTCTCACCATGGGCATTCGGGCAGCCACATGACAGGTATATTTATGTGGCTTTCATTCCAGATTGTTTTAGCATACCCTCTTGTACCAAAGCAGTTACCCTTACTAGGTTAAGAGAATTCAGTCCCAAACATCCCAGAGGATGCATTTTTTAAACAAAAGATTATTGATTTTTGGTGTGTGTGTTTTGTTTTTTTTTTCATCCCTGAATTTTAAAATTTAAACTGATCTTTTATTTCTCTAAATGTGTGAGTTTAGAAAATCCCCAAGCTCTGCATTGCATGACTGGCATTTTGACCATTCAGCTACAAGCGTCTCTGTCTGATATCACTGTCCTGCTGCATTAATGCACAATCCCACAGCCCACTGCATCTAGCAGCAGAAAACACTCTTATCGAGGCCAGATAATGCTACACTGTCCTTATATTTCCATTATACATAAGCACCAAATATCCTGAAAAATTATATCAGCTTACTAAAAAAAAAAAAAGACGAAGAAGACAAAGAAGATGAAGAAGATGAAGAAGAAGACAAAGAAGACGAAGAAGAAGACGAAGACGAAGAAGAAGAAGAAGAAGAAGAAGAAGAAGAAGAAGAAGAAGAAGAAGAAGAAGAAGAAGAAGAA
>NC_048897.1:52320087-52406014 GCF_011077185.1 Oxyura jamaicensis | reverse complement strand
AAGAAGAAGAAGAAGAAGAAGAAGAAGAAGAAGAAGAAGAAGAAGAAATGTTTTAATTGTTTGTTTGTTTGTTTTTTCCTTCTATACTCCCTTGAATCCAGGACTTGTGACCTTGTGACTTGAAGAAAAACAGGCACTTAATTTACAAAGCCTTTGCAACCACATGTGCTCAGTCCACAAGCCTCAGCACTGAGTTCTGGGTGAGGGGTTTTCTCCTTCCCACTCCACACGTCCTTCCCAGGGCACTTCTGTTGCTACACAACTCTATTTTCATTCTGGCATGTGATACCCAGCCTATGCCTTTGTCACACCACCCCATCAGTCACTCATATTCTCTTGGTGTTTTTGCAAGGACCTGGGACTGTATTTGGATAATAGCAGACTAATTGGTAAAGCAAAGACTATAGGCAAACCTTGATCTTTTGCATCTTTGAAAATTTGTTCTGACCATACAAAAGAAAGAGACATCTTGAGAATGCCCCTAAATTTAAATGTTGAAGATGGTGAAACAAAATTTTCCGTAATATAATTGTCATGCTGCTCATGTGCCAAATCTCAAGCTAACAGCAGCTGGGATTTATTACTTTTTCATTTGCTATGTAAATCAAAGTGAAGTCATCAGAAAGAACAAAGGGAGTGAGGGGAAATGCTGTTCAGAAGGTGTCATAGACTAATCAAATGTAATCCTTTATTCAACATTTAGCTGGAAAAAAAAACACAGACATTCTGTCACACAGGCTTGAAGTACATGGAAATACCAAGTATGACAAGGCAGTTCCCCTATAAATCTGTAGGAACAGAAGTAAATCTGTACAGTAGGTATGTACAAATGCTAATCAAGCCCCAATATGCAAATGCTACAGACATGAAGCATTTTATTCTGGATGTGTTAAAGGAATAACAGAAAAATAGGACCGGATGGGATGATCTGGGGAGGTCATCTGCTCTACCTACATGTCCTAAGATCGGGTCAAATATATCTAAAACTATGGGGTACAGCAAGATGAGAATCACATTTTTATTTTAATTTCAGATCTTGAAGTCATCAACAGCCTACAAGATTTTGTCTGAATCTCATACGTAGCCAAATTTTGGACAATAAAATAGTGACGGACCCACTGGGTGGGGAATCGAGGCATGAACATGGCAAAGATTAAGTGACAGAGAGCTGGGAACTGTTATCAGTCCTCACCCTGGGAGGCGGATTGCACTGGGGACTAGAGGGAGGCGGACCTCCCTCTGGATCATCTTTGCAAGAAACTCCTCCCGTGCTGCAGGACCAGGTCTTCCTGATCTGGAGTGCAGCTCTTTGATGTCAAAGTCCACAAATCTGTGGGAATAAAAACTTCTAAACCTGGAGGATATTAGAGTTTGGGGGAAGGGGGACGGAAATAAATTTTCTTGGATTTAGAAAGAAGAAGGAAGGAAAGGTTTGAGAGATGGCAGGAGAATCATGCCCTGGGAAGGAAAGATCTTTAATGAGTGTCCGTAAGGAAAGGCCAGCATAGCATGCTCTGTAAATCTTATCTTCTTCATGCATTTTAGTATGTCAAAACACAGGTCAATAACTACTGCTTTCACCAGGTTGTTTAGTGTACAATAGAATCTCTCCTGTGCCACTTTATTTTATGGCAGTGGCATGACAGTGGGAAAGTCTGCCCGAGACCTCAACAGAGGCAACAAGCATTTCTTATAAAAAAAAAAAAAAAAAAAAAAAAATGTTTAAGCCTTGTTCCATATCAAGGTATTTTTTAACATGCTTTCACATTGGATGAGATGACCCTCAGCACCAGCAAGTGGGAATAACACAGAAGCTGCAGGCAGTTCTCATGCACTAAGCACAACGCCAGCTGAGCTGCACTACAGCCTCTGGCAACTGCTCTCAAAGGATCTTGTGGCACTGCAACAGGAGCTGGAAAACAGAAATAGCTCCGTGTTCTGCTAAGTGTTTTCTCCTGACCTTGCCTCGTGTACTCCTACCACGCACTTGATTAAGGTCTCACAGGAAAGAGAACAACTGGTGACTGGTTTCAAGAGAGGATTTGGGGTGAAAGGCAGAGCATTGGTGAGGAACTGAAGCCTTCTTTGCAGACCTGCAAAAGAATCAGTTCCTTGCTCCCCAAGATGTTACCAGGTTAAGGCATGCCATCTCCAGCCAGACGAGGAAGGGTGAGATGCTTCCAGGAGTGAATTTTCAAGGAGCTACAGAGCACTTACTTGTGTGACTCCCTTTAGGGCTAACGGGTCTATAAACCTCCACACTAGCAGCAAAATATGTCCTGCAGGCAGTGTGAGCTTGACATGAGCATCTGTTGTAAGCACTGTACCCTCCTTTACTATTTGTTACGGGGCTATTATTGCAACGCAGCACTCATCTGAGTGGTTTTCAAAGGAAATTAATTTGAGGGGACACGCTGAAGATAAAAGAGAACTGCCTATCTGGGAGGTCAGCGATAGATTAGTAAACCTCTCTGGGGAAGGCAGGCTACTTCTGTTCTATGGGGAGATGAAGAAATATGCAGCACATTCATTGCACAGACCAGCCATGCAGTTACAGTTTTGTCACTCATATCTTCACATTCATCTTAGGTGGCAGCTCACAAAATAAGACTCATTAAAACAAGGGAGAAAGAGTGGAGCCTCGCTATCAGGCTGCAAACCGACAAATGGCTGACCTTAGCAGTGACACACTGAAGACAGAAATTCCTAAAGAGTCAATTCCCAGCACATCTCCAACATTGCTTTGCTTTCTTAATGATGTAATATGGGATCATTCTATCAGAAATATCTAATCCTCAGAAAGCTGATCAGTGCTGGAAGTCAATGTGATGTTTTGTTGATCGGCCTCTTACAAGGAAGTATCTAATTTGGCAGGCATCCAAACCAAGCTGAAGAGCAACCTGTGGCAGGACAGGCTTCCAGTTTTGACCAACACATCTCACAGAGTCAAACCCAGTGGAAGGATGGTCTTTCTAACAGGTTTGCTGGCTGCCACAGCTGGAAGATGCTAAGGTTCCAGTGCCGTTGCTTCCTCATGCAGTGTTTGAGCTGGTTGACAGGAGCTTTTTGGTCCCAATTCCTTCTCTCTCTTCCAATCGTTTCTGTAGCCCCATGCCTTCTTCTCCTGGAACAGGGCACATGCTCTCATGGTTGACTTGCCCTGCACAAGGCATGCTCATTTTGACATTGTCACCACATGGCACTTCTTGAATTTCCAGAGTGAATTTTAAATAGTCGCTGTGCTTGCTCTAAGCATCATATTTAACCTCAGAGGATCTGGGTGTTGGGAAGGGAAAAGGAACATCTTTATTTTCCTGTTTGCCAAGAATTACTGGAAACCCTCTGCTCAGTTCTCATTGCCTGTGTTTGTTTATTGTGCCTGCTTTGCCCCTCAGTTAGCAAAGTCCTTTATCCTGCAAAAATACTGTGTGCAGGAGAAGGAACAAAAAAAGTTCTTGCCATCTGCCAAAGTAACCTTCTGCCCCTTCCAACCTGGTGTGCCCAGATGGATGGCAGCAGAGCCAGGGGCACATCACATGGACCTCCCCCAGGTCAAACAAGGATCTACAATGTTGCTTCTGTATGTCCATGCTCATTGAGTATTGTAGGAGAGGGGTGGAAAGTAAACCTTTTTGTACTTCTTTCTCACATCCTCGATATGTGCTCCCAGCTAGCTCAGTAGTAGCTCAAAATTAGCTCAAGAAATGAGAATATATATATATATATTTCTCCATCTAGCTACAAATGTAGGGATTTTCTCTACAGTTACCCTTAATGGACAGAAACAAAGTGCATTAACCTGAGCTCCACTGAAGCCTGCCTGATCTGTGGCTCTAAAGATCAGCCCCAATATTCATCACCATTCACCACACCAGCACCATACCTCTTCTCACTGCAACCACACAGTTTGATCTGCCACTTGCTTTGTTTTTTGAATGGTGTGTGCTTTCTAGATGTATTTTTGGAAGAAGATAGACGTGTGAAAACCTGTCTAATTGAATTTATTTAGAAGTCTTTTTTTGGGGGGGGGAGGGGGGGGGAGGCATCATTGACCTTTAGTCAGATCTGTCTAACTGACAATTTGGATCGAATTTGGGTTGATATCAGCTCTGTCCAAGAAAGCCAGAGGTGGGACCTCTGATGGGTCCTTGTTGCATTTGAATCCCTTATGTTATCACAGCATAAAACTTTCACAGAAAGGCTTGGCAACAAATTTTTAAAAATAAAAAATATAGATAAATAAATAAATAGACAAATAAATAAATAAATAAATAAATAAATAAATAAATAAAAGGAAAACACCAAAACATGATTTTCCCTTAACTTTTCAGGGAGTAATTTTAAGTTTTTTTAAAAAATGAAATTAAATCACATAAAAATAAGCTGATGAATATTAAAGAGGACGAGCTTTTCCAATGAAGAACAAAAGAGTCAAGAATATCTAATCCCAAACTCAATTTTCCATTCATGAAGATTCAGCCGACAACAATTCAGCCAACATCAGTTCAGCCAGAGGGGAATTCCTATTTTACAGCGCAGCAGTGGAATATCAGCCTTTCACAGAATGCTGGAGACGAAGGAGATACAAGCAGATCTCAAAGCCTTTTCTTAAGCAGCATGACACCCCACATCCCACACCACACTATGTGTGCTGACGGTATTGCTTGAAATTAGGATTACACCCCCAAACTGGCCCCACTGCTCAGTGCATTGCACCTCTGTGCAGAGCCCTGCGCTCCCACACCCAGCCAAGCCTTTATTCCACAGCCCTGCCTTTTGCCTACACACGCTTGTCACAATTCAAGTGATGCCTCGGTGCTTGGAGGGGGACAGGGGACATCAGCCCCCCTCATCTAGCACAAAGCTGCACCCTAAAAGCCACGACCCCACCATTCAGAGGCTTATCAGCGCTGAGAGCTCTGCTCATGCCAAGCCTCTGAGAAGGAGGGAGTGGAAATAACATTTAAAATTATCTTTCCCCCATCCCCGCTTCTCCCTCCCCTGGGTCCCTAATATATCTCTTA
The DNA here is from genome assembly GCF_011077185.1 of Oxyura jamaicensis. Classification (NCBI taxonomy): domain Eukaryota; kingdom Metazoa; phylum Chordata; class Aves; order Anseriformes; family Anatidae; genus Oxyura; species Oxyura jamaicensis. Next base: position 52,400,990 of record NC_048897.1, on the reverse strand, counting down.
GCTCTATGCAAAGGTTTAACAAGCTCATATTTTTAATCAATGAAATCACCCACTTGTAATTAACTAGGAAGCATCAGCCTTGTCAACTGACCTTTCTGTTTGATGGAACAAATATAATTACATTGTCACTTCAGTGTGGTTTAACAAACAACCAGAAAATGTTCTTTAATAAGCTGCCACACTGAGATGGCAGTTTATGATGGTTTAAAAGAATGTTTAATCTTAGTTAATTAATACTGTCTAATCTACCAGAACTAATGAACTTTCAACTACAATAGTAGGTCACTGCCATTGTATTCAATGACACATAAACAGTACAAGTTGCAAATTTATCAACGCAGAAATAACAATGAATTAAAAGTAAAATGTGACCTTTGCTAAATTTATATCTATTTTAATGTTCTTCTTATAATTACATGGTAGGAGAAAAAAAAGGATCAACCTACTTACATAAAACATAAAGTTGCCAGCGTTGGAACCCTACACATGCAGATAGACAAAGCCCTAAAATTAACAAGCAATTATGCGTTATTATCAATAATCACTATTTATTAAATGATCTGAGTAAGATTTCCACACCCACTCACCGTCCCCCTAACTGCACAGTACAGCTGTGTTATTCAACAGGGAAAGGAAGGGAAAGTGATGGGGGAAACTGTCGGCATGCTGGTACCTTTCAGGGCATTCCTAAACCTAATTTAAAATAAATAAATAAATAAATAAAAAACTCAACTGGGGAATATCTAATTAATCAGTCAAACCCAGATGAATTTCAGTCAAGAACACTGAAGAAGTTACTTGAGACAAATCTCTTCCCAACTGCTATCAAGTCTTAATAAGTATGAAAACACAGAAGAAGTTCCAGAACTGGCAAAGTCTGAATTTGGTGTTAACATTCAAAATGCAATTGTGATGAAACAAATAACGTACAGGCTGATTAATCTTCCCTCAGTCCCAGGAAAAATAATGAGGAAGCTGATTTGGAAATCAATAAGGATTAAAAGATAGGGATATAATTAATTCCAGTCAACAGAGTTTTATGAAAAATAAGTCATGTCAGACAAATCTGATTTCATTCTTTTATGAGCTTATAAATTTGGTGAATAAAGGTATTTGCATGGAAGCAATATAGCTAGATTTTTGTAACAGACACAGGCTGATATTCTGCTACAATATTTGCAGTAAAAATCATGAAAGATAACGAGATTATTTCTGAAAGTTTATAAACTCCTGTGGTTACCTGTGCCCAGATGTCCTGGTTTCAGCAGGGATAGAGTTAATTTTCTTCATGGTGCCTGGTCTGTCTCATGCTGCCCTGCCAGCGAGGAGCTGGGGGTGCACAGGGAGCTGAGAGGGGACAGAACCAGGACAGGGACGTCCCATGCCATGTGGCATCATGCAGAACCATAAAACTTGGGGACTTGGCTTAGGGGTTTGCCACCGCTCAGGGTCTGGCTGGGCATGGGTTGGTGGATGGTAGGCTGTGGTGCTGTGGATCACTTGTTATGTGTGCTCTGTTATTAGTAGTAGTATTGCTATATCTTTCTTTTCTGTCCTGTTAAACTGTCTATCTGAACCAATGTGTTTTAACATGTATTTATTTATTTATTTATTTATTGAGAGGTTCAAATAAGTGATTCTGGAATGGAAAGGAAAGAGAAACCACTTAAGATAGGAAACTACAAGAGTTGGTGATTGATAAGAAAGACATACGATAAACGGGCAGTTTGTGTGCAAAAGACTTCCATTGCAAGAACAATGGTAGCACCAAGAAAACAAATACATTCATAAGCAAACAACAATATGCGAGCAGTGGGTATGATTTGAGGACCACGGTGATGGTCAGGGAAATGAGTTTCTGACCCATCCTGTCTGCTGTTCCCAAAATGTGAGCCCCTTCCAATGTCACAGAGAGTGCACATAGGAACTGCTACATCACAGGCTGGTACTCATTACCACGAGGGAATGTGCTGAAGAAACTTGCAGATAACCAAGATCAGCAGAATGGAAGAGAATGTTAAGGACCAGGTATTTACAGAGAGCAAAGGATTTGAATAAGGTAGGGCCACTTAAGCAGTGAATTTTAATTAGAGTCTTGCTCAGGGTCATGTATCTGAGACAAAGAAATCTGGTCAGACCTGTGAAATAGGGACCATGCTTTGGAAACCAATGACTGGAAATTGTGATGGGTTTATAGCAGAAAATAGCAATTCAGCATAACTTTGCTACATGCTACTGAGACCGAAGCAGCTAATGCAATCATTGGGTACAAGGGTAGGCTTACAGAAAACAAGAACAGATAACCTGGTTTCTCCATAGTGCACTGGGGAGACTGCACAGGCATACTGAGCATAGTTCCAGCATTTATGTTTCTAAAAGACAGCTGAAAAAAAAAGAGAAAATGTGCACAAAATAAATAAATAAAAAGATTCCATGGGCCGGAAACAAGATTCCTTGCAGGAAGCTTTGCTGGCTCACATCAGCAGAGACAGGTTGGGTGGCAATGAGCTATTGAATGGTTAAGTGTTCCTCTAGCCCAGCTGAGAAAGGAAGAACTGGAATGAAAGGCTGGAGATTGAAACAAGGCGAGGTTCCATGGAGAAGTCACCAATTCAGTTGGAAAACGAGAGCGAGTACCACAGGAACAGGGAGGAGTAAAGGCACAACCATCCTACTCTGCACCTTCCTGCAGGCCTGGCATGAGTCTCACCAAGAGCAAAAATTGAGTAAAATGGCCCACGGCAAGCCAGCGGCCACTAGCACCAGAATCATCTCAGCAGATTTAAGCTGTGTGAGCCTGCCAACAGTATAATTTTGTGTTTGCATCACTATAGCACATAGGAAGACTAGACATAAATCAGATTTCTATGTCCCTAGGTACTATATTAACAACAATCAAAAGGACACGGTTGCTAAAATACTGTACAGTTCCTGGATGGATCTGGAGATTTCTGTAAAAAATAAGATTAAAAAGGGGCTCGCTGCCTTAGGTGAATTAGGACTTTTTTGTATCTATGAAACAAAAAGCACAGAAGGAAGCAAGAGGTAAAATTCTGCAACATCTTACACACAAGGTCAGGACTGGATAATCATTATGGATTCTTCTCACCTTAAAACTTCAAATGTGTGAAAAACAATTATTCCCTTAACTGAACTGGGTATCTGTAGGGGAAAAAAAAAAAATAAAATAAAAGGCTTTCCTTGCAATAATTTAAGGCCATTTTTACAGTTTGGCACCCATGTCCTGTCATATGAGCTATTTCTATAATCAGACTTGTGAACTTTCAAGTGCTCTCATTACTAGTTGATGCTCATCTACTTAACCATTACTGGACTACAGATGTACTGGCAGTAGATACCAATTTGATGTAATACTGTTCTCACTGAATTCATGAGAGATTAGGATACTTGGGACATTTCCGTTGGTTGGTTTTATGGTTATTGTGCAATTTTAAAAGCAATTTTGTTTAGCAGTGAGAATACTCTTCTACTACACCTGGTTTCTTCTGTGAAAATGAGCTTGAGGGAAGTATGCACATCGCCTTACATGCTCGCGGGACTGAGCTGGCAACAGGCTGTCTGAATATTCACATTAGTGGGAAGATTTGTTGGTCCTCGAACACCACCTGCTCTATCTTGATATTTCTTTTTCTCTACGTCCCTATAAGGGTGAATATTGAGCTATTCCTCCACTTTCTGGCTGCCAGATGTGACATGTTTCCTTAAAAGTTAAATGAAGTTAAATCTCACGAGGCCCAGACCTTAACAGAGGACTACAAGAAGACAGAGAAGGAAAGATAGAGAACTGGCTTAGACTGTATTAGAGCAGAGGAGCTGAAGATAACTCATTTGGGTTGGCTGACTGCTGTTCATTAGCTTCTAGACTGCAAAGCTGGAAGTCAGAGACACAGCCAGACACTGGGGTCAGCAATACTGACCAGACTATGAGCTATTTTGCAATTCTTTTATTTTTTTCCTCACCGTTTCTCCCACAGCACTGAAAAGGGACACAGATATGAGAGTAGAGAGTGCGTCCTGAGAATGACATGCCCTGGGCTTGGATGAGGCAGTAAAGGAAGGTCAGCACGCAGCATAATCAAAGTCTTCAGTCCTAATGAATCAAATGCAATTACCACCTCAAGGCTCTCAGCCAGAGCTATTGCACATGTCAGAGTCAACACCACACCACAAGTACTTTGAAGGCAGGTTTACCACAGGATCCTGGATCAAACACACTCATTTGGAGGCAATATGTTAGGAAAAATCTGCTCACCTTGAAAATTCAGTAGGGGGCACAAAGACTCCTGGGCCAGGTAGTGAGCAGGAATTGTCCTTTTGCCTCTTTGGAAGATGCTTACAGATTCACATCCCAGACACTGGGGAGCAAAGACAAACACGGCCAAGGACAGATGCAAAAAGAAGGCAAAAGGAAGAACATGAGCATAATACTGGTATTACAAAGGCTGTGGGACACTGAAACTAGCATGTATGTGCCCTTGACACAGACAGAGATATTATCCATCTACACATCTCATTGCCACATTTCTGCAGTGGAGGAGATAGCCCTTCCCTGGCCTGTTGATACTTGGAGGTCACTGTAGAAGGGACATTTTCTTTTGGCACTGAGACAATCCAGGAATTCAGTGGAAAAGATCAACCACAAGGCCAGGTCCTATGCAAATATCTTTCCCTCAAGGTTCACTTTCCAAATCAATTATCTATTTTGTGCCAGCTCCTCGGCAGCCTCCATCCATCCCACAAGCACCTCACCTGTACAAGACACACAGCTCACACCCAGAAAGCTGTTCTTCGTAGATGTCAAGGTCTGTTCACCAACTGCAGAGAAAGCAAAGATTACAGATTTAAGTCAAGTGGCATCTTTTAAGATGGATAAGACAGGATGTAACGAAAGCCACCAAAGATAATTAAAGATAAAAAGGAATCAGGTCTTTAGGCTGAAGTAAATGAGTTCGGTTTTATTCATTACTTTTGCCTTCATAAAGTTCATCATTATATGAAGTTTGAAAACTCACTGGCATGATCAGCTTTGATTATTTTCATTTGATTTTCTTACTGCACTTTTTCCTCTCCACTTCTCCTATTCATTGTGTTATTACATCCTAAAAAGGTATTTTAAATTAATTTACAGAACTCTGTGAACACTAGTAAAAATATTAGCTTTCAAAGAGTTATGTCAATGAGGAAAGCATGTTCATTCTTCCTTGAAGAAAGTATATTATAAAAACTGTAACCCATAAAACAAAAGCTTAGTTGCATTTTTCTGCTCTTTAAATCCATCCCTGAGCTAATGCTATGAAATTTAGCACTTAATTTATAATAAATATGCATGGAAGAAACAGAACACCTCGCCAACAGGCATATTTACAGTGTCAGCTGGGAGGAAATTATGAGTATATCAAAGGAAATGGTCATGCTCAACAGCAAATACAAAGGGTGCTGATGGAAATTTGTATGAAAATGATTTTTTTCTTTTATGTTACCATGGAAAGCCATGATGCTGCACCTGACCGTGCCACTACAGCTATAATATTGACATGAAAACAGGAATTGACTGCTAACCATTTTTAGCTCCCAGGTTGCAAACACCTTTCAGCCATGAAATGTATGACTTAGAGCTCTTTCTAAGGCACTGGCCAGAAAGCAAAACCTTTTTTAACCTTTTTTTTTTTTTTTTTGTTTTTTTTTTTTTAAATGGAGAGCAGAATCAAGGTGTTTTGCATGTGTTTGCTAAAAAGATGAGGGTACTAAAAAGCTCAGAATCAAGACTCACTGAGCTCCAACCTTTTTCTCCTTTGCTTTCTCCCCTTTCCTCACCTCTATTTCTCTTCCACCTAGGTTTGACCAGAAAACAACCTTTTCATTCTTTCCCAGAAAAACTGTCTCTGTCTGTCATTATCAGCTCTGGAAAATAGAAACAAATGGTTATTGGTGTAGGGTGATGCTTTCTGACGGTTTGGTGTACCAAGTAGGAAAAGATGCATCAAGAACAAATCTGTATGCTTTGAAATCGCTACTACCTACCATCAGGCAAAGATGTGAAGCATACTGAAAACCCAGAGAGGATGAAGTTCACCATGTTTTTGACATCCACTTTGCTTTCAAACATTATAAATGTCAAAAAACTTGTAAGAGCTTCCAAAAAAAAACAATAATAATGTGATTACTTGTGACAACCTAGATTTGAGTTAACTGGAAAGTAAAAGGCTTTAAAATAACAAAAGTGTCAGAAAAAGAAAGGCATCAGAATGGCCACTTTCAGCACAAAGACACATCAGGACTGAAGGGACAAAGAAGCAGGTTCACCAGGAGGGCTTCTGAGAGGAGAGAAATCTGCCCTAACATGGTGATGAAGCATAAACGGCATGGAACACAGATGTACGACCAAGTAAGTGCTGAGAAAGGATGGCCAAAACATGACTGCAATGGCCAGGATTTTATGGGCATTTAGTAACAGCAACAGCCCTGGTGCTCCCAGTCTGTGGGGATTTTACTTACAACAGTGGGGTTTTCAACTTCCAACTGCTGCTGCAGCTCGTGGCCTTGCAAACACCAGCACCAGAGTGGTACACAAATCAGGCCTTCAGAAATGGTTTCTGTCTCGCTTTTTGGAGAGTGATTTATGATGATCAACACAGAGGCCATGTTGTGAGTGTGTATGAAGGTGTATTTGAAAGTTGGGTTTGTAGCTTCCCCCGACACATTTCACTTGCCAGCTTTTAAGGTCTAAATGCTCGACCTTCGCTCTGAAGTGACAAGGTAGTGTTTTATACAGGTGGGAAAGAGCTGATCTAAAGTGGAGTGAAGGCAAAAGTTACTTTCGGTATATTTGTAAACTAATGGGTATTGTGACTGACTTATGAAATTGCTTTCAGCAGGCTCTGCTCATGCAGTATCTTAAAATCTATCACTACGCTAAATTCTGCCTCAAGTTCGTATTCATAGCCTAATAAAGCTGTCAGAATAAAATGTTTGCAAAAGAAATTTCCATTGAAAGTTGCCTTCTGCCAGAGTTTTAAAAGTACAATTGTTTTATCCAAGTCCGTGGTAGCAAAGCAAGTAAATGCAAATTGATTTGCAGGGAAAATATGTCAAGAGTGTAATTCTCGTTCTTCAAGTAAATGGATTTCTTTTAATAGGCAGAGAGTTTCAGAGTTATTAATTAAGACGCTGCAAACAGGAGAGGAGTTTGTTTTAGAAGGTTTGAGATCAGCAGCAATGTATTAGACTTGACACCAGTGGTTGGAAATTTTGGCATAAAGCTTTGAAAAAGATCTCTGTTTTTCTTTATTCTGTGCTTCCTATATTTTGAAGAAGAAAAAACCTGTCCAAGGAAAGGGGCAACCTTTCGGTCTACCTTTAAAACCTTGCAATATTCTTTTGTTAAGGAAAAGAAAAAATTAAATATAAATAAATAAAAAACAGATGATAAGCCAGACAGCAAGAAAACAAAGAGAACATCTCTTTTACTGAACCCAAAAGGCACATTTCTTGCCGTAGCTGTGTTCATAAGAACACAGCTGGGTGGGAGTCTGAAAAGCATTAAACCTCTCTGATGATTTTCATTGAAATGGTCATCCTGAAAGTTCTAACACAGCCCTCACCGAGCTATAGGTAAGAAGGCTTATTTTTCTTATTATTACTTTTATTATTGAAGAAAAGTATTGAGTTATAACAAGTTTAGTCTAAGTGAACCAAATTGTGTTCGCTACACTCAGAGAAAGAGGGCACCGGGAAAAAAATTACACCACACTGAGCACAGCTAAAACAATACCACAAGCAGATTATATGCTTCAGTCACTGCTATCAGCTTTCACAGATATATCTTTAAAACTGCAATATATATTATTTTCTTACAGCTCCAAAAGTCCAGAATTTAATTTTAATTTTGCTTTAAACTTCAAAGTTTACAGCCTCTAGTTAAGGGGTAAAATTGGAAAATATTATGCCACGAAGCAAGAGAAGTATTAAGAACTAACATGTATGCTTAAAATACCACTTCTGTCATATTTTTTAAGCCAGATTTATGATCCTGAGGGTGTGAGTCACAAGTTTTAATTCCTGTATTCAACAAATTTATGGAGAATAATAATAAATAAAAAATAAAAAATAAAATAAACAACCTTCTTTGGTCTTGTTACCACTGCCAATCTTTTCTAATTGGGTACCAGATATCATACCTTCCCATTTGGCTGTGATAGTTGAGCTGGAAAAGCACAAACCCACCAGTAAAGCCGTGTGGGCTGAACTCTCGGCACTCCTCAATACCATGAAAATGAGAACTAGGAATATTGGTGCTAAATACAACTTTTATTGATTAAAACTGCCTTATTACTTGAGCTATGGACACAGATAATAAATTACTGCAAGATGGGCTAGACTGCCTGTAATTCATACACCCCAAAAGCAAACTGGAAGCAGAAAAATTTCCAGTGTGCTTCTGGCACACGTATGTCCTCATGGTGTCTGCCTCTGCACGGGGCTGTGCTTCTGATCTTACAGCAACTTTATCAACCTTTTGCTGTTAAACCAGTAATGCTAATGCCACCAGGGATGCTACTTGTCACAAAGGGGGCATAGCTACTTGACCTAAGGAAAGTTGTCTGTGCCATCACAAAGCCGAATACTTGCTTGGTGCATCCCAGTATTGCACCAAAAGTGACCCTTCCCTGATTTCCCAAAGGCAGAGTATTTATTAAAGACTGATGTCCTGGAGGGATCCTGAAAACTTTGAGAGATTCTGTAAGTATCTCCAGCAGTCCAGCAGCTCCCACCCCATGTTATCCCACAGCCACAGCTTCAGGGCAGCCTCCATACCAAATATAACCAATGCTAAATGGGAGGGATGTCATCAAAGCTGCTGTCTTCTCCCTGAAGGCAGCTCCCTAATCTTCTTGACAGGAAATTATCTAGGAAAATGAAAAAAGACACCTACAGTGACACTGCTGAATACTGATAGTATCTAGTTTCAGAGCCATGGCAGACAGGCTTGTGATGTGCTGGGAAAGAAAGTGAGGTGCCGATGGCTCTGGCTTCCCTGCACCCCTGTAAGTCTGCACCTCAAGACTGGATTTTAGGAATCTTGCTATAAAAATAACACAAAATGCCCTTGGGCATTAATTTGAAGATAGGCGCTTTCATTTCCAATGCACTGTCATTGTACTTTTTTTCCCCGCCGTGTCAAGCCAACAGGGAGCTGAACACATCAAATAAGCAAAGCCGAGTTTCTTCGGGACTGCAGAGATGCAGGTACTACCCAGGCTGCTGCTGACAATGCAGCAGATGGCTTTCTTCTGGGTAGATATCTCTGATGAGGTATAATGGTTATACATTAATAATGCACCTGGTTGAGGCAATACGAAGAATCGAAAGGGCAGATTATCATTAGCCCCATGCAGCAAGCAGGTACCAAGACTGCAGGTCATTATTTCAGCTTGTCCAAATGCTGCTCATCTTAATAGTAATATATAGCTAGCATGTACTTTGTGCAGCTGTGTAAAACCTATTTATTTCGGTGTATGGCTCAGCTGCTGCCATGTTGGGTCTCAGAGGCCGTAGTGGTTTTAATTGTGGGTGAAGCGATCTCTGCACGCAGCAGTTGTGAAGTCATTTTAAGGGAAAGGTGCAATCAGTCGGTCATTATCGAGCTTAAGGGCATGGGAGTTTCAGCCACTTTACTGCAGAATCTGTTCGGTTTCTCTTCAGTAACAACACAGCTATCATTTCTCCTTGATTACTTTATCTCATTTTAAAGGGCTGTGTGCCTGTTGAAATATTGATAATGAGAACTTTAGAGCGAAAATAAATAAATAAATAAATAAAATTAAAAAATCGCTCTTTTAAGCTTTCCTTATTTTTGGTGGAATTGTTCCTTCCTTTTCAATGCAAGACCAAGTATTTCCAGAAACACTATTAATTATGTTCCTTACCCAGTACTTAATATTAAACACTGTAATACTCAGAGAAAATGTAGAGCAGAGGAGAACTGCAATATTATACCTAAATCTGCCACTGTTCTAGTTGCTGTTCAGAAATGTAGTGAAGCAAAGAACATGATTCTCATTTTGCTCACTGAGGAATGGATGGGGTTCCTACAGAAAGCACACAAAAAAAAAAAAAAAAAAAAAAAAAAAAAAAAAAAAAGCGACCTTCAATTTTTTTCCTCAGAGTTTGGTCTTTTGTCCTTATTCCCTGCCAAGACCCTGCTCTGTCACTCAGACATATATTTTGAGAGACATTCTGCTTCAAGTTACAATTATTTTTGTTTATACTTGTAAGTATTTTCTCGGTTTCTGGACAGTTCGGCAAAAAGATTAGATTTAATTGGCATGGTCATGCATGAAATTATTTCTTTTCAGGCAAGTAATGTTACCAATTGACATCAAGAGAAGAAATTATTAGCTCTAAGCTGGTGAAATGTATGAAGTTAAAACCTTTTTGACTCTACCATAGCTACAAAAGTTCTTTGGCATGTTTCTGTAGGAAATAACCAGCAAAATTTTAATTTCTGCCTGAGTTTGTAAGAGCGGTCTGCCTTTACTAAGAAAGAAACAGAAATAAAATATTCTGCCTCAGTAAGGAAACCACACCCAGGTTTGCTTTTTTGTCTTAAGGCTTCCAAGAACTGGTCAAAAGAAAAAGGAGAGAGTCAAGAAGTCCCCTACAGACACACAGTTATGGGGGGACAGGAGCCAGAGGTGGTTGCTCAGGACCTGGCTGTGCTGTCCAGCCAACCGGCATGTGTGTTCCCATGGCATTTCTGCAAGAAAAGTCAAATCCACAGCCCATGAGCCCCATTTCAGGGGATACTGTTGAACTGCTGTAAGTTTTTGTTTCAGGTTGCTTCCTGTATTAAACCCTGAGGTCTTCAAGTATCTGATTTCTCTGTAAATTCCCTGCTACTGACAAATACCCAAACACTGTACATTCAGTAAATGATGGAGCCAGGTCAGGCACATGGAAATCCTCAGTTTGGTTTTGCTATAAGACTCCTATAGAGAAAATAAGCTTTTCCCAGAAAAGACTGGCTATTGCATCTACACAGTTCTAGGTTATCCAGACACAGATTATAGCTAATAAAAGCAACAGATCTCAAAACTCATTGGGAAATTGATTTGGAGATTATACTAACTGAATGCATAGCATGATCTGATTCAAGACATTAGAGATAATACAATCTGTCTGCACACACATTGAACAGACCTGAATTTCCAGGGACCATTCTGCAGTGATCTATGAGATGCAGAATAAATTGGAACTCAGGGAAGCACGTTCCTGAGAGCAGAAATTGGGAGTATCTGTCACAGTAGTCTGAACCTCTGGAAAAAATAAATAAATAAATAAATAAATCTCTGCAGTTTAGTCAAGAATTACCTCCTAATACTGTCAAAAAATGGTTAAATGCAAGTGAATCTACTTTGTATCAACAAAACGATGTGTCTAGCTTGCTTTCATGGAGGCAGAGACAGTTTGCATTACTACTGTTAATACAAGAAAGTCAAGTAAGATTGAGCTGTGGAAACTAACTTGTTTCCTGTGCCCTTGCTACTGCAACTGAACACAGTTCAGTTTGGTTGTGCATCCAACAGCAGCACATCTCTGTGTCGGCAATGAGAATGGAAATTTCCTGAAAGAGCTCTTTCCTCATGCTATATGCTATTTTTCTTGCTGTTTTGTTGGATTACAGATACAATGAAATGCACACCCCCTTTGGTGAAGAAGGCTGGGGCATTAAGAAAACAAGGGTATCAGCTTTTGGAGCATGGTTGAGTAGAAGAAGGGAGCAAACCCTCTGGTAATATTAGGGTAAGGAGAGTGACTGATGTGAGGGTCTAAGAGAAAGTAGTAGGCTGCATTCAAATAATATTAAAAATGGTGATTGGTGACAGCCAACACAGCTTCACTATGGGCAAATCATGCCTGACAAATCTGGTGGCCTTCTACAACAGGGTCACAGCACCTGGAGCTGGAGCACCTCTCTTACAAAGAAAGGCTGAGGGAGTTGGGGTTGTTCAGCCTGGAGAAGAGAAGGCTCCGGGGAGACCTTACAGCAGCCTGCCAGTGGCCAAAGGGGCTGCAGGAAACCTGGGGAGGGACTAGGTCAGGGGATGTAGTGATAGGACAAGGGGGACTGGTTTTAAAATAAAAAGAGGGTAAATTTCAATTAAAGAAAATCTTCACAACAAGGGCGGTGGCAAGTTGCTACACCATGGCAGGGGGTTGGAATTAGATTGTCTTTAAGATCCCTTCCAACCCAAACCATTCTATGATTCTATGAAAAATAAAGTCCTTTGATATTGAGGCTGGATCCAGACAGACAACACAACAGACACGCATGGAGGACCTTGAAGAACCATCACGTCTACCACAGTTCCACTTTGCAGATGAAAACCTGCTGCTAAGTGCAGTCACTATCGGGTCACAGGTTATGAAACTCCAAGATTTTATTATAAAGGTACCTGGAAAGCAATTGCAAATCTAAGTTCATACTTCCTGCATCCTTGAAGACAAGGAGGTTCTGCACTTCCTCAAATATTTTATCTGCACGAAACCCACATTACGTAAAACAGTATTAATAACTTCCCAAACACTATTCCGACCTCCAAATTGCAATATTTCATTTCTTTTAAGTCACATCTTTGGAAGTTATTGTAATTACTTGCGTGACATTCATATTTTGATCTGGCTGAAAAACATTGGGCAAGTACACAAGACTAGAGAAAAACAGTATTATTAATGGTATCTAATGACTTACTAACGACAACAGATAGAAACCTTTGGCCACTGCTCATGGTAGTTGTCTTTTTAGTGAGATTTCAGGTAGTAGATCATGCGTAGAAGTAGAAATTCTTTTAAGATAAACTATATGGCCATTACAATCCTATTATGGAAAATCAGGCAGAATTCACACATGTAGACTAGAAATTATCTGTACTGTCATCAATCATGCTAGTTTATGCCAAACAACTTTTATGCTCCTGAAAGAATGAAGGAGGAATTAAACTCTTCATTTTTAATACTAGTGATGGCTATTCATTAACATGACTAATATTAATGAGATAAAACATAAAGATGCTCTCTAAATAGCAAGGATTAGAGGAATTTGAAGTAAAAAAGAAAGGGAGATTAAATATAAATTTAAAGAAAATATTAATGTGCTTCTCTCACAAGGGTCTTGCAGTTACTCTGCTTTAGCCTAAATATAGCTTTGGACTGCCAAACAGGGTTCATCCACTTGTCTTATAGCCTAATAGAGGATACATGGATTGACGGGTGAGAGATATTCCCTGTAAGAGAAGTCTGTTTAAATGTGGCCATGGCTCTTCCTCTGTATTTTGCAGTCTGTGGGGCAGTAAAGTGGAAAAGGACTTTGGAAAGTCGCAGTCATTGCAGGGTGCTGGAAAGTGTTATGCTGCCTTTGGGGTTTGACAGCTTGTGGAAGGGATGCTCTGTAGATCCTTCTGGATGAGATACCCATTACCAGCTTGTCTGTAAGTACCGGGCAGCCGCTTCAGAGCCCTTGAGTGTCCTGTTCAGCCACATGTACGTACCGCAGGTACAGTCCTACCACTCTGCAGCCTAACAAGTCCCCGTCTTCCAGCAACAAATGGAAAGGAAACATGAAAAAGCATCACAAGGTTACAACTGCAATCAGGGCATGCAAGACAGGCAGTTTAGGATCTTTACTGAGCTGGCCTCTTTATAACCCCTTTTTCCCAGACACCAACGTTGACTGCCCTCCTTAACCTGCTGTGAGATCGCAGCTCAGCAGTGGAGAGATTGGCCTGGGGAGGACCTGGAATAAGAGGTCAGTTTTGTCAGTTGTCCCTCCTCTGATTTTCCTCCTGCACCACTCATTGGCTGAGGACCACAAATGTGCTCTAAACTGCAAAAATGACCTTGAAAATATTCACTTCTTCACCTGCTTGAGACTAAGGAATGATTGCATGCACCATTCTTTTGTGATGACCATGCTTAATCATGAAATGCAACCTTTCTGTGCCCTATTTCTTTCTTTTCATTCTAAGCCATTTGCAACAGGGGTCACCATTACCTGTCATTACCCATGTGTTTGCTAAAAGCAAGTAAGCCAGGGGACTTAAAAAGGGGGAAAAAAAAAAAAAAAAAGTCATTCAGGTAAAGGAAGACATACTTTATACTTTTACAGATCTTTCATGCTGCAGCTCATTCCGCTTGGTGATGTCCCACTTATATCCTTTGTCACATAAGATTTTCTCACTAAGAAAAGAAAGTTAGTTAGTTCTTCGGAAGCTATGTATAAAGAGGTCTTCCTCTAGCTGCAAAACAGCTTTTACTTTGTTGATGCACATGTTCTGAAAAACTTACAAAAATTGAAAAAAAAGAAAAAAAAAAGAAAAAAAGAAAGTTGGAATGCAGATGCATGTCATGACAGTTAGACCTGTACTTGAAAGCCTTCTGATTAAAGGTAAAGCCTCAGATTAATTTGCAAATTTCTAGGTAATTTGTAATGATTAACTATCTACATGACCCCAGCTAAGACCAAGTCATGAACAGAGATGTAGGTTGCTAGAACACTGGGATATAATGTTAGTAACTTAATTGCATTTCTTATTTTTGCTCCTATTGGTGTATTCAGGGATGCTGAGCATGCTATTTCCAAAGCTCCTTCTTGATTATGGTCAGAGACAGCAAAATTCATTACAGCTGTGATGCATCCTCCTTTTGGTATGGAATTTGGGAAACTTCAATTGTATATACAGCGACATAGCACTCTGCACTTCTGAATGCTGCATGCAGTGGCTGAACATCAAAGCAATTCCAAAATCAATGGCACAGCTCAGAAGGAATAGCAAAGCTTCGGGGGAACAGCATGTAGACAAGCAAAGATACAGAAGCTGAGTACTAATCACTGTAACTCAGTCCCTGGACCACTCCTAAAGAGAAGTTTCTGTAGCATCTTACACATGGCCACATGAAAAAAAATGTCCATTTAAATATAAATGAGCATCTCTGTCACTGTGGTTGTTGGGGTAAGATGCAGGTATGAGGGCAACATGGACAGGAGCCTAAAAATGGTGCTGCCTTCCCATCGTGTGCCATGGAGCTTGCAATAGGCCGGACAGTGAGAAAAACAATTCATCTCTCTCTCCCAAAGGAATCTGTCCAGTAATACACACAGATGTAATTCCACCCCAATGACGCCCAAAGATGAAGCTTGTTTTTAGTTCTTTTCAGTCTTAGAGAAGAAAAATAAAAGCAAGAGGGGAGCGCTCAATGGATGGAGAGAAAACAAAGGCAAGGGGGCTACACCAACTTTGTCAAGGGTCCTGAGGCCACAGTAGGAGTTTATCTGTTCTATTTCCTGCTATTTAATTTTTTTATTTCTATTTATTTATTTATTTTCTATTTTATTTTTAATTTTAATTTATTAAAAATTAATTTAAAAATTATTTAATTTAATTTTATTCCCCTGTATTTCCTATCTGTATCTATTCCCTATTCTCTAGGGAACCTGCTTTGGCAGGGGGGTTGGACCCGATGATCTCTCAAGGTCCCTTCTAACCCCTACAGTTCTGTGACCCTGTGATTCTGTGATTTGTAAAGCACTGCAGTTGGCTGTGAACACCCAGCATCCTCGTGTTTTACATGTTTTATTTTGGCCTAGCTCTGGTCCTGTGCACTGAACACCAGCCCACAATGGCCATGTGTTTGGTGCACTCATTTCTGAGTTACACCCCAAAGAAGATCCATTTTCACATGCCAAAAACTCTCCAGAGCTCAAAAGTGCAGTAAAGTGAGGATGATCAGAGACTTGTTTAAAAGTGAATCGCTTGTCTGAACCAAACATCTGAGATCTGTGCAGGGCTGAGTTCAGCCACAATCCCTCGAGTCCAGCCTGACACCTGAGAATCCACCTTCTCTTTCTGCAGCTGCTGTTTGTACAAGCACCACTTCTCAGCACGCCTCTAACTCAGAATGATTTCCTTTGAATTAAACTCTGTGTTCAAGGTACCAGCTAGGAATATTTTAGAAAAATACTGGAAGTCATGCATTTCAAAGTGAGCTAATATGAATATACTATACTTTCTCTTATGCGTCTTTATACATAATTTGTTCATCTATTTGTGTTGTCACACTGTGGTAATAACACGCTTTCATGTGTAGCTCATACAAAGATGTTTCAATATGCTACTTGTTAGCACCACAATACGATGAAGAGAAATGTCTCTAATTCTTGACATATAAAATTTCCTTCCTTTTTAAACAGTAAAATCTGTTTAGCAGCAATATATTTTCAGGGTTTTTATTTATTTTTTTCTCATATTGGAGAAAGAACGAAAAAAAAAAAAAACACCAACAGAGAGAATCTACCGAATTTAACAAAATTAGTAAGCAAGAAACAGGTTTCAAAGTGTTTGATTACACTGCCACACATCTCCCTCAGCCTTCATTTCTGCAGCACCAACCAGATGAGCATGCTTTGCTCCTGAAGCTAGGCACAATTAATCAAAGCAGTTAAAGCACAATTAAATTAACATTTTACAAATCCTCCTGCTAACCTATTTAACTTAATAATCCCATGAAATATCCAGAGGAACAGATACCCAATGCACTTGCAGCATGTTCAACACCGCCATGTACAATACCATAAATGCTGGATCTGCACAAACCATGGAGTAGCAATTCCAGCAGACCAAGGATAATTTACCTCCACTGAGGATCTGGTTCAATTATCCTGACCAGAAATAACTTGCAGTCAAGAGCAGAGAAATTCCCAGCCTGGAACGGAGCCAAACGTCTTACTTCTAGCAGCTACCAGCAGAGCAGACTTTTAAGAGCAGTTACACGAAACCCCACTAACAGACAGGTGGAATAATCTGCTTCTGACGATAAATTTCATGCTAATCCTAGAAAATGGAGGTTGGTTTAAATGCATTTAAAGGGGATTCCCCCTCCTCCTTTAACTATAAGAAATCTAGTTTTTTTAATTATCCAGCAAAGCGAACCCGGTAATGCTGATTCTGGCTTTAGTCACATTTTGCTGTTGCATAGGCCCAGTATAAAGTGCATAAAAGAATATGTTTTTCCTTCTCAGCCTTCCAGTTTCACTGAATTTCCTCCCATTCCAGTGCTCATGCACCAGGGGAAGGATGCTTCTGTTAGCAGCCTGTGCCCCTCAGACCAGCTTTTACAGATAAACTCACACCTTGTGTCCTCTCCGAGAACAAAGGTGTTTTCAGATGCTCTTCAGAGAAGAGGCTTTCTTACCGCAGCCTTTATCGTTTGTGTTGCTCTTCAAAACCCTTTCCAGTTCTGCAATATCTTTTTCACAAATACCACACAAGGCTCCCACTGAAGCCATACCATTGATTTCAAATGTTTTGTGAAATTGCCCTTGAAGGTCTTTCTCACAGCCATTTTTTCCACCACGACCTTGCTTCAGTTTTTAGGTTTTTTTTTGACGGCCCTGAGCAGAGACTTTCACCACAGCGTCCACACTGACGGTTTGGTCCTGTTGCTGAAACAGGAGCGTTATGTCCTCCTTAAACACCACATACCATTAAAGTTTTGCTTCAGCTGACACTTCAGCTTCACATGCCAAAAATCTCCTTGTGTTCAGATCTCTTTGATGTCCCAACAGTCTTTCCTTAACGTGGCTATCTGATGGCAAGGAAGAAATAAAAATAAAATAAAAATTTAAAAGTTAAGATAATTTAAAAAAAGGTAAAAAATAAAACATTTTGCTAGCTCAGAGCTTACCTTTCCAATTATTATCACTTATTAATACATTTCTCAGTGTTTTGGGGTGAATTACTAAGAAACCAATTAAAACACGATCCCTTGGTACAGAACTTTGCAGCTTCCCTCTAACCCTTTTGCCATGATGAGAACGAGCTTGCTATGCTCAGCCCTATCATCGAGTCCTTGCTTGTGATACTTCTCCCTGAAGAGGTGGCCAGCAGACTTCATGACTAGGGAGCCACAGTCCCATTTTGCCCTCTCTCTGCTCCTGTTCCCTCTCCTTGCTAGGCAGAGGTTTGTGTCAGCTCCAAATTACAATGCAGAGGGCTCCTCCGTGCTTTGTGGCTTCTGCAGCTTGCATTTCCTTGATATCCATACCTGGAAAAAGGCCAGCCCTCATCTCACTGCTGCAGCAGGAGCTACCAGAGAGCCACCATCATTTCTCTGCATTTTTTTCCATTCCTGTGTGAAAGGAGAGAAATCACCTTCACGATCAGTTGCGAACTTGCATAAAGCTCACAAGGAGTGGTGCACCAAGAACTGCTGAATATACAGAAGGCACATCTGGCACAGAAAGTCTTTGAACTCAGAAGAGCTGGAGACAGGAAGAGCAATTGGGGTAGAGTATCAGATTTAGCTAGGTTTATTTTTCATGTCCTTCTCTGGGCACTCATTTGTGGTCACTGCTGGAGTCAGGAATATTGAGGCAAATGAATCTTTGAACTTGACCACTGGACCCATTTTTGTGTTAGATTGCATTGTTTCCTTGTGATAAATCCTTGACAGATACGTCTCACTGTGTTGTTTTTTAATATTTCTTTGCAAACCAGCATAGCACAGGCAATTTTTGAGGACCAACACTACAGCTTCCTTTTCCCTACAATGCTGTCTTGAGACTAATTATTTCCTTCTATTAGCATCAACATTTTATTTTTTATTAACAAAGAAGTGTAGGTCAGATCAGCCAGTTTTGGAGGAGACTATTTTTTTTTTTTAATGAACCATGTCCTGCTCAGTTAAAGCTGTCCTTTTCTAATGCAGACTGTGAAATATTCATTTCTTAATAGCAGATCCAGCTCTGTCCAAACCCAGGACAGTGTTATGCAAATAAGTTCCCCTTTTTTCTGCAGACATCATGGAAAGGAATTCCAATGCTATATGGTAAAAACTTCAGAATGTTTAAAATATGAGAATATTATAATTGTAGTTTAGTATGCTAATGGGAACTGGGAAGAATTAAAGTAATTTGCCATATATTACTAAACCTGTGACAAGGTAATATGGGAGTTTGGACATCATTATTAATTGGAAACACAGCTTAGAATTTATTACACATAACTCTAAAGTGGAAACATTTCTTGAGACTGAGTTTAATAAACTCTCCAAACTGGGTTTATCTTCTTAAATTGTTTCTTAAAAACAATTTCAATCACACACAAGAAAGAAAGAAAGAAAGAAATTGAAAATGTCATTAATTGAAGCCATGGATTTTATTTGTTGTTCTTAATGCTTCAAGGTGAAAGAGTTGGAAATTGGACTCAAACCATCACTACTAACTATAGAAATTCATTGCATATAGCCACACATTATTAGGTACACATTTAGAGAAGTGGGCAATGTCCTTCAGAAGAGTTTCATCTAATCCTACCACATTCCGTTCGGGTTCCTGCAAGTCCATCACCATGAATCCCACTGCCTAATCCCTCTGCATTATGACGTCTAGAGCCTCCCAATTTATTAAGTGCCAGTACTTTAATTTAAGGGATGTTTTTAAAACCAATTTTGCTAAGCCAGTGCAAGACTCCATGCAGATAATCTCATATTAGCTTAACCCAAATGTTTTACTTATCTTTTGTTGATTGGGAAAAGCTTTAAGCAAAATGCCATCGGCCACTCTTAAAATGAAGCAAGTTTGCCTACAAAAGGTTAAGTGGTGGTTTTGCCAAACTGATGCAATCTTTCCTCTGGATAAGCAAATCTCAGCTTGTGAGCTACTTGCTGAGCTCTTATTTTGGGGTTTTTCCTCAGTACCCATCCCCTGTTTCATCATGTGCTAAGGGAGCACCAGCAGTCTGGAGCTGCAGACAACCCCCTCCAATCTTGGCCAGCTCCAAACCCATCAGCTCTCGCCACAGCCACTTATTGCCTGTTGCTGTGGGTGTGCATCCAAAGGTCAAGTGAAAATGCCCCAGAGATGGAGCTGACAGGAGGTGGAGAGCCTGACAGGCACAGGTGTTTCAAAAAGGCTGATGTTGCTGAATTATTTTTGCTATCTTCATGCACTCATCACCTGTCTCTGTGAGATGCAAAGCAGTTCATGCCAGTAGACAGGAATACTTTTCAGGCTCACAATGGGACTCTAGCCCAGGCAATAGCATAAAGAAGAGAGCAGGAACACATCACCACAGGCACGCAGAGGCATCTGGAGCTAGAACTGGAAGAGCTGAATCATAAAGGGATCCGGACAAACCCACACAGGTTGGCATTTTTGTAGAGATCAGTTGTAGGGAGTGGAGCAAGGGCTCCGAGCCTGCTCTTTTTGCATCCTGAGTTAGTGAGCCCACATTAAACCACACTGATTTATCACCTCAGATTGGCATTAGTATGGTAAATTCTCCATCATGTTCACAGAGACATGCACACCTTCTTCAGTAAAGGATTTACAAAGGAAATAACACGTTTCTGAAGTCCTGATCTTTCCTGGTAATTCCCAAAGGATGTAATAAAACAAACCAAGCCTATCGAAGTTTCTCATCTCCTCTTGCCTGAGATGGGCCAGCCCAAGGAGAGGAAGGTGCAAAGCCTTGGCTGCAGCAGGAGCCCTCCTAGAGGAAGAGTTACCACCCTCCCTTGCAGGGCTTTTCAAAGTGCTCCTCTCAATTAGCAAACTCTTGGGTTATTAGAGGAAAAGGAAGACATCCAAACAACTCAAATTCATGTCCAGTTAGTCAAAGCACATGAATGC
Source organism: Oxyura jamaicensis (assembly GCF_011077185.1). Classification (NCBI taxonomy): domain Eukaryota; kingdom Metazoa; phylum Chordata; class Aves; order Anseriformes; family Anatidae; genus Oxyura; species Oxyura jamaicensis. The sequence goes on along the minus strand of NC_048897.1, from coordinate 52,380,283 downwards.
TAATACACAGATGTGTCCTGTGAGTGGTTAAGAAGACAAAGAGCCAACACACAGAGAGACCCAATGCTTTTGTCATCATTGGTGATGTTCCATATTTTAACACACATATATTTTAAGTCGTATTATCTTCACACTATAAGGGGGAAGCATTTTCAGTGTAATCATACACAGGTTCCTCCTTGTTCACAGGAACTGAAATAAAGCCTCTCTGTATTTCTCCTATTTCTCCTGTTGCCCAAGGATGCAAGATACTTTCTTAAATTGCAGTTCTATCTCTGGAAAAAAAAAAAAAAAAAAAAAGAGTTTTCCTGAGCATTGCAGGGAGCTTTTCTTTACGATCAATGTGCAAAAAGAGAATGTCATAACCAAAATTACAGCTACTCAAGAGGGAGAAAATAAAAGACATGAGAAAGCATGAAATCCAGGACTGGTTCAGCAAAGACAGCCACAGCTATAACCTCCCCAAAATGAGTGCTGCCTTCCTTACTCCTGGGTGTGTGTGAAGAGAACATCCGACACTTTTCTGTGAGCCACCAGGAATGAGCACAGGTAAATGTATAATGCAGCTTGAAACCTCGTACACAGCTGGGTAACAACCTGTATTTTCTGCTACACAAGCTATCATCTAGCTTGTGACGGAGAAATGAAACAGAGATCTCTTTCTAAATATAATAATAATTAAAAAGTCATACATTTGAATATTTTTCTGTTTCTAAGTGTTACAATACCCACATGCCGCTCTCATCCCTCCTTAGCACACAGGGACTCTCCCATATCTAAACATGCGACTCCCACTTTATCTTGTGCTTCAGATGCCTATGCAAATGTAACGAGATATTGAATCAACCCAAATTGCACTGAGAATTTTCCCCCGATGCTCTGGCAGTCCTGATGCTTATGCACGAGTCACCTCAAGTCTGCTTGGCGTGGAGCAGCCGTGCCGCTCTCGCGGATCAGATGTCTGATGGAGATATTGCTTCTCGTCCCTCAGGACCCTGATCAGCAGCTCCAATTTGAAGAGCTGCAGAAGATGTTTGGGAGCTAACAGAATCAAAAATTGGTCCTGGTGAGTAATGTATGGCAGGAGCTGCAACTTCCACAGGTTTAACTTAAATCATTCTCCGCTGTGCTTTCCCCACAGTGTTTTAACGTGGATGCAATAGGACTTGAAACGTCCACTGACTTATACTGACAGTTTCCACTTGTTTTTCCAAGGTCTTCCTGAAAGCTAGAAGAGGTTTCCAGTCACTGAAGAGCAGTGTGGTTCTTTTCAGACCACAAGATTAAAAAAAGAAAAAAAGAAAAAAAAAATGGGGGGGAAGGGGGAGTGAGAAAAAACCCTGAAAATCAGGAACGCTTCAATGCAAAGAACTGAGCGATGAACTAAAGAACCTTTGTCCACATTTCCTTTCTACAGTCCATCCTTTATCTCCTCAGCATCTGACCTGATGGCCTCAGCTCTGGGACAAAGCCAGACCAAGGCCGTTTTCTGCATCCTTGCAACACCCACCCCTCTCCGCTGGTACCCCTGGCTCCCCATCCCCAGCCTGGCTCTGTGCCCTCTGGGGCTTTTTGCAGGTTCACAGACCAGGAGAGAGGGAGAAGAGGCTCTCACCACCCTTTCCCCATGGGTTAAGGGGCATCAGAGGGGCTCAACCTGGAGCGGCTCTCAAGCACACTGAGCATCGTGGGGTTTTGGAGACCTCAAACATATTTGCAGACTGGGGTTTCATTGCCTTTGAACAAAGTGCTGGGATTTTGAAATTGGAAGGGATCTGAGAGGGTGCGAAGAGGCTGGTGATGGATGTGCACAAGGATTTCCACCTCTCCCGAGGCTCAGTCCTTGCTGCTGAGGCAGCTGGTGTGCAGGGCTCCCGGCTAACTGGAGTCCCAGCATGTTGCTGCTGTGCTCACACCACCAAGGCAACAACTTTGCCAAAGGGACATTCTGCTCATTTGCTCCTGGCCACTCTCCCCAGGCTAAAATAAGGAGCTCCTTCAGTCTGCAACCAGATGTCAGAAAACAGAGTTTCTCTGGAGAACAGAGCTCCCCGCCTGTGACTGCCACCAGGGCCGTATTGCCACCCCCCAGGGACCCTTCCCAGTCCATTCCCCCCTACAGTGAAGGCACACAGCTAAGCTGCTCACACGAGCGGTCCCACAGGGGAATTTCTGCCTCCCTCAGCAGTTCCCTGCCGGTTCCCCAGTCACAGATCTTGTTGGAAAAAGCACTTTGTGTGTCAGCTGTGCCATGTTTCAGCTCAATGGCACATTTGTTTCAAAAACCCTGACTTTGACTGCCTCGAAATTGCTCTGCTGACACGTCCCTCATCCTGCTCCTAACAGTGTGCATCTTTCAAACCAGGACTGGCCAAAAGAGGAGGGGGGAAAGTATCTGAAAGCAAACCTTCCATCTTGTCTAAGTCACAAAGCACAACTGCTGACGGAGGCAGCTGCTCAGAGGGAGTTAAACCCAAGTCTCTCTACACAAATAAAAGGTGTGAAAAGCCCCGAGCAAATGAACAGTTCTTCCACTGTGTCTACAACTGCAAAGACATCAAACCACTTGTAGGAGAGCCTGTCCCTTGCCTCAGCACTGGCTGACATCAGGAAGCCTCCTCCTCCAGCCTGGGCACACGCGGAGCTTTCTCCTTGACAGCTTCGTGGGCACACTCAGCAGCTGAAGTCAAACTCCCCTGCCCCCAGCGCTGTGAAGGTTAAACCCCAGGCCAAATGCCTTACTTTCTAAACACATTTCCCTCAAGTTGGTAACTTTTCAGAGCGAATAAGGCAGCAGAGGGTTCAACTGTCAGCCACGTCACGGGCTGTTAGAAAACGTGTCAGTGCAGGGGAGCGAGCCAGCAGGTGAGTCTGTGGTAACACGGCGTTCGAGACGGGGAACGTCCCGGGATCGAAAGGACACGCAGGAAATGTTAGCAACCACAAACAAGGAATTCTCTTATTTTCCACTACAGCTTTCCAAATTACAACACAAAGATGCAGGTCAGATCCTCGGCTGCCGTGAACCACCCTGATTTAGCTGACTACCAGAGACCTCCGCAGAGCTGAGGGTGGCAGCTTTTGTCTGGGACTCGAGCACCTCATCGCCTGCCACGAGCACAGGCTGCACTCACCAGATACGGTACTATCTTCCACTTCCCTGGCTGCCAAGGTCCTGAGTACAGCATGGCCAATGTTCATCACAGTTGGCCAAGCAATCGCTCTTTTTTGTTGAGATACAACAGGTTTTCAATGGGTTTTGATAAGAACCTCAGATAACCACCTCCAGAAAAGAACCACCTAACCAGCTGGTGGAGGAGAGCAAGTTCACCTTTTCCATCCTCTCCATGCCCCCCAGGAAGAAAGAGCCCTCACAGATTAGACATTAAAAATACAAATGCGGCCTTCTGCCCTGTCAGAGGAACAGCATCCCTCTCCCGCTAGCAGCTGTCCTGCCTGGGGGCTCAGTAACAGAAGGGCAGGAGAACCACAGATGAGGCAAGGAAAGCTTACTGTGTCTGGATCTGGATGGTGGTCATTACCAAGGAGGTCTCCTCTTAGCAGGTGAAATTGGAAGGGATTGAATGAGTTGTTCATGTTCATGTGCTAGGTGGGTCTGCTCTGAACAGACCAGAACTGCCAGGTGGAGGAGTGCTGTCTCAGAAGCAGGACCCCAAACCTCTCAAGATGATAATCAAGCAGGGTGTAACGTATCGCTGTCTCCCTGAAACAGACACCTATAAATGCCAAGAGCTGCCAGCAGGGTGGGATTTGTTCCAGTTCTGAGACATAGTCTGCAAGGCAAGGAAACCTGCAAGATACAGTCAGCCTATATCATCTAAAAGTAGCATTTTCTCTTTTATATTTACCCTTGCTCTTTGCGCCTGAGATATCAAAAGTGATGCATGCAGACAAAGAAGACGCTCTCAGAAGCAGAACGTATCAGTAAACATTAAAAGTAGCCACAGTTTAGGTAGAAGAAGGGATGTCTTGCTGTTTCTGAAAGACAGTAAATATCTGAACATGAACTACAAAGCTGAACCATTAACCCGTGTTACATCAAAAACCAAGTCAGCATATGGGTGGATGCTCTATCTACGGTAGCTTAAGTTAAAATCTTGAAAAAAATAAGACTCAGTTCCAGATCTGTGTGAAAGTCTCAGTATTAGCAAAGACGCAAAGAGAAGTGAAACGCAGACATTATAGGGGAGGAACCAGGACAGCAACTAACAGCTCAGTTAGTGTGCATTCAGCCACCAGGATCAAGCAATTTTGGGAACAGTGCAAGGTCAGCAGTGCGCTGAGCCACCAGCACGAGGCAGATCACCCAAATCACAGACAGGTGGAGAGCAAGGGTGTAAACACAAGTGCTTCCATCCTGCCCGTGCAGCAGCACTGCACCGCAGACGTCTGCACAAGAAACGTGAGCAGCAGCATTACCTGAGCCAGAAAACCAGCAGTCACATCAACACTGACATCTCCTGACACACAGCCGGCTCTGTGCGTTAGCAGAGATAATGCACAAGGATGGTGTGAGGTGCTGGCACAGCACCAAGACCCGTAAACATCTCACACAGGCACAGCAGCACGTGGGGGGCAACCTAGATGCACTTTCCAGCAGGTTACGTGTTAACAACCTCTGACCCAAGCAGATGGAGTTCAGTCAGGTCTTTGCTGGCACTTCTGTAATCACCTCCTCATGCCTCAGGCTGGAAGACTTGGGGTTTGGACCCGATGATCTCTTGAGGCCCCTTCCAACCCCTACAAATCTGTGGTTCTGTGAAGACAAGGACGTCATTTCTTTGCGAGCTTTGACTCAAAACTGGCCTGCTGTGCTCAACCCTCCTCCACCAGCCCCACTACAGAAACCATCTGGGTTGTATGAGCTTAGCCCACAGCTATGCACACCGAAGGCACTTACGCCTTCTTCATTGCAGACAAGGAAAAGATTAATTTTTAGTATCTAGCACAGTTTGGGTGTACAGATGGAGGCTTTAGCAGTTTGTTATGCTGCAAAAATTTAATCCTATATTTCAGGCCAAGGATATTGCTTAGTGGGTAGGGCTGCATACATGCACAGTACTGTCTGCTGAAAATAATCAATTAGGGTGTTGGGTTTGGTTAGAGAAGCTCTTTTATGTGAGCCAGATACCCTCCAGGAATTCCTTGCACACTAAATTTCTGCAGAGAAAGAGACACTTCATATAAATTGCCTGTATGGCTTCAGGTCCCCAAAATGGCAGAGCATTCACCTAACACACCCCGTGAGCACGGCAAAATCAGAGTGATCAAGAATGCCCATGTACAAGGAGTCAGCAAAAGAGCAGTGTTCAAACAGAGAATTATTTTGCTTAGTTCTGAGCATCTGATACTCTGTGGGTGAAATATGTTTTGCACACACATCTGCAAAAATGGAGTATAGCATGTTTTAATTATTATGCTCCTCAACCATGAAGGATGTATTTGGGGAAGATGGCCTTAAATTCACTGCACCTTGTTGTGTAAGGTTCTTCACTGGTCTTTGAGGTCTGAACGGCTGAGTCAGGATATCTTTCCTCTAAGCTGAGGAAAAAGAGCATTAACTTAAGGGTCAACTAGAAGGCCAAGGAAAAACTATTAGCTTTGCTTCTAATCCACTCCCAGAATGATTAAAAACCACGGATCTGCAAGCAGCTTCTTGCAGCAGACCCTTAGTCAGGTTTGAGATGTACTCATTCACATGTACTCTCACACTGGTCCCAATTTCCCCCTGCACACTGAATTCCTCCGATGAGCTCCACGGATCAAGAGCTATTGTTTGTATCCAACACCGTCGCAGGACAGCATCCTGGATGCTCGTGGATACCGCTACCACTTGTTGAAGTATCTAAAAGTCGACCCCACTGTTTCATGTCTATGAATTGGAGCTTATCAGAGAATTCACCGGCTCAGCATGTAGATGCTGTCTTTTCCAGACATACTTTAGCGGTTCAATAGTGACTTTAGCAACTTGACTCTGTGTCAAGCCTTACCCTGAGTTCTCAACCCAACGCATTCAGTTGCCAGGAGCATTAAGGTTGTCATACAGAAACACAACAAAACAGAACAAAAAAGGCACTAGTCCTGTGTGTGTTTCCCCCCTGGTTTGCAGATCAAAAGAAACAACCCAGCCTTTGAAAACTGAGAGCAGATCTGCCCTTTTTCAATCCATCACCTTGGCAACCCAAGTCACAGCCAGTGGACCACTCTAACTGCCAGACACCAGCCCCACAGCGCTGTTCAGACCCCAGGATCTGCTGAGGTCTGCTCGGTCACCCCACAAAGGTGAGGGTGATGGGCAGCTCCTTCCAAGGGCACATCCTGCTCCCAACCCACTCGCAGAGCCACGCAGGATCATGCACATGGAGCCCCATCCTTCCCAGAGGTCTAAGGCAGGCAGTGGGGCTTATTGCATGATAATCAATGCCCACCCTCACAGGTCCTCCTGCAGGAAGGCATCTCCCTGAGCTTCCAGCACCACACTGGTGGTTTCGTGTTTCTCAGCACACAGGGAGGAGATGCTGCGTCTCTGTATCTGCTCGTCGGAGAAGCTCCTAAGCAAAAATCTGCCTGCTGATGAGCTGGAAAGGCACCCTCAAAATAGCTGGAACAGTGAAAGAGAACAGGAGAAACAACAGCAATGCAAAAATTTGCAACCTATCTGCTCTCTTCTGATTCAACAGACTTTATGGATGATTTTTCCTGGCTGAGCCTGATCTAGATTACACAGATGTGATTACTAATTACTGCAGCTTCTCTCTGTGCATTGGGTAACAAGTTCCTCATTTCATACCTAACTTACAGCTTTTTCTGCAGTTCGCCCAGTTTCCTTAAAACAACCAAGGCAATTGCAGACACCTTGGTTTGCTGTTAGGGTGAGGCTCTGCAGTCCGTGGGAGATTTGATTTTAAAAGTTTGTGGCACTTTTAAATCATATAAACTAGGCAAATTTCTTTAGTCCAGGTGTAACATCTTCTATGAAAATAGTCCACATTCAAAAGAAATGCACACACTCACCAAAACAAAATCCTTTAAATAAATATTGGTTACAATCACTTATATTGGCTGAAGCCATGCTCCATCAATGCTTCTGGTGCATCAACCAGACTTAATGGCCGCATTGCCATTTATTTTGCTAGTCCTTTCCCTGTCAGATGTCACCAGGGCCCCATCCATCACGATAATATCACCTCCAGAACAAAGTAAGTCAGCACTGGCTGCCAACGTATGACTCCACTTGGCATCAAAGGTCCCTCTCCTTCCCTCCTGTCCTTCTCCACCGCTCCACACCCAGGCCAGCAGCTGCTGCAGACCCTGGCCATGGGCTGAGCCATGGTGCATCAGCCAAGGCTCCCAACAGCAACCTGCTGCTCCAAGAAATGGGAAGTTGGAGGGCTGCCTGAAGGGTAGGTGGTGAAAGCAGGAAACATGGGCTTTGACCTGGACGTATTTTGAAGAAGCAGTGTGCTGTTTCTACCAGGACATACCAGTCTTTGGATGCTTTCTGGCTCCTTGTGGCCAACATCTGGCCTGTCAGCCACCTGCTGGGGCAAAGCTTGCTCTCATTCAGAAGATTTCTGCTTGATAACCAGCATTCTTCTTCTTCCCCAGCTGAATTACCTGCTTATCTGCAGAGTTCCCGTATTTCCAAGCACTCGCGGTGCAGTTTCACAGGCGGTTTTTCAGGTGTAATGCGGCAGTCAATAACCTCCTAACAGGACAGCAAACGGCTCCTGAGAAAAGTTCCCCGCACCAGAGATGAAATATACTTTTTTGACAGATCATTGCCACTCAGGTGCACGAAACAGCAGTCAAAGCAAACTCCTATTTAAAAGCCAACCGAACGCTGATGAATAATATCCCTGGCTGCTCATTGCCTTCTCCTCTGAGCCCTCACTCGGAGCACTTTTCAACCAGAAGTCAAAGCATTTCTAATTTTTAACCATGTTTGTTTCAAATCATTGTTGATACTCATTTTAATTTAATTAAGGTGTTGGTTTTTTTCCTTTTTAACAAATACAGCTCCTCGGTCCCAAAGGGCACGGCACTGTGTGCAGACATCTGCAGGTAATCGGAACGGAAATTCCTCTCCATTCTGCTCATTTTCAAGCCTTTCAAAGATCAAAGGATTATTTTTAACCCAGAGCTTTGTCATTATTAAAGTGGCATTAATAGCTAAAGATGGCTGTTTCCAAACGGTTGGGTTTATATCATGGCTCCGTAATATCCTCACTGGAGGCAGCAGATGACTCAGAGAGCAGATGACTCTGAGTGAAACCTCAGATTTATCCAGATACAGTATCTGGATGGACAGTACAAAGCGATCTGCTGCTGAGGGAGGTGCCAATACCCATGAAATGGCATTGCCCGTTCTGCCAGAACTTACAGTGATGAGCCCCTGAGCACAACGAGGGAGGAATTACAGCACTCTTTAAACAAATTCCCATCCCAAGTTTTGCTTGTAACTGAGCAGCCAGCCACCCTGACCCCAAAGGCAATGAGCTTGCCACCTCCTTTGCTTATTTGTTTGTTTGAATGGACTCAAAAATGTTTTTTAAATGAAACAGCATCTGTAACCACAGCTCTGTTCTGCTGGTACCAGCCCCCAGAGCAGATCTGAATAATGCCATGTCCTCCCCTCAGCCACAAAAACAATCTCTTATCAACATAGCCGTGTCCACACGCCAGCCCCTCCTGCAGCAGCTACTGCATCAGCTATTCACATCACATCCTGACGCTCCTTGTGCGGAAACGTGTAACATTGACCTAGTTTTTCCTGAGGACCTTCATCACCATACGCTTTGGATGGTGCTTTAGAGCTGTGTTTTGGGACCCGAGTCTACACCAGGTAGAAAACAGTCATCTTGGACTAAGGAGGGCTCTGAGCTCCTCTGTGCCCAGAATCAGCACTCAGGACAACAGGAGCAGGACAGGGGGTGGGTGTGTTGTGTTAACCATCTTGTGACTGCATTTCTCATCACTCGACCTACTCCTTTTTCGAGTGTCCTTTTCCTATCTCCCTATTTTTTTTTCTTTTTTTCACAGTTAGAGATTTTCTTCTTTGTTCTCACAGTTCTCAGAAACCCAGGATTATTGTACTACCTTTATTTTTTTCTAATAAAAAATAAAGGGGGGGGGGGGGGGGAAACAGCAGAAATTGGAAGCTGCCTTGCCCTTTTTGGCTGAGATCAGTTGCTGTATGATGGCAGTGAGAAGACCTGTTTAGGACATACTGGGAATTAAAAAAGCCAGCTTCCCACTAGGCCTTAGGATCCCATTTCTGTGATATATCAGGGTTTTGTCTGCCCTGACACATATCATCTATCCCTATTGTCTCCGTATTATGTCGCTGTTTATCATCCATTCACATATTTATTTCCCCTTTCAAACATCATCTAGGAACTGGGATAGAGTTCTGATAGGGAATTTGCTGCTACGTGTGACTGCATAGATTGTCTCAAGGTAGTGATCAAGGATATCAATCTGGTATTTTAATCTGGGTACAGTCATCCCATCTCTTATTTTCATCCAGGAGAATTCTCTTATTTTTTATTTTTATTTCCTCCACTCAAAAGCTGCAGTTTTGCAGAAAGCATTTTTTTTTCCCCTTTTAACTGAATATTTATTAAATCTTATGTCAGCTCTTTTCAAAAATCATGGGCTGAGATAAGAGCAAATAACAGCATCTCTTTTCCAGCCGCTTCTTTTTCATGGTTCTGTGCACTATGTACATCCTGCAAGATGATGAAGAAAATAAACAGATGTATCAGCTCCCTGCAAGCTGACTATCGACCAGGCAAAAGAAAAATGAAACCTTCTGCTAAGATTTATTTGGAATATACTCACAGATTTCAGGAAAATAAGTATATAGAAAGTTACGTCCATCCCCATTGACTCTATGTGTTTACATGAAGGATGCAAAGCTTTCCTATAGAAGCAATGATGCCATGCATTTATTAAACCCAGTGTCCCACTAAGGCTTACGTGTGAGCCATTCAAGAAGGCAACAGTGACGTCCTCTATCTTGTCTCACAGCAAAAAAAAGGGGGGGCTGGGAAGTATGAGGTTACCCTCAGTTTACAGGATGCGAGCCGTCAGTCGGTGCTGATGAAGTGAGCTGCTTCGCTGACTCACACCTACTGCCCAGCGCAATTCCCTTTTGGAGAGTGCCTGGGAGCCTGTGTAATCCATCCTGCCTGAGGCATCGTGTCAGAACCCTGAAAGAGCTTGTGAAGCACCATGAGGAATTCTTATTAAATTGTCAGGGATCTTTGTGCTGGAGTCAGACTTCCAATATTTTACGGCTGACATTGCCTTTTTTACATGCAGCAGATGGGGAGTGCACTGTAAACCATGGCAGTCATGAAGACATGACAGATCTCTGCTGCTACAGCTATTAGTCTGCAGAGGAAAAGCTGCTGCTTGCCCTCCATCATCCTCCATCCTTCAGAGCTACAGATGCAGATGAGGATAAGTAACCGCATGGACCGGGGCTGACCTCCCAGGCAGCGTGGGCAGAATTCACTGTGGGAACACGGCCTGGCTCTGAGCAGGGAGACCAGGCTACGGCTCCTGGAGGGGAGGAAAACCATTCTGCTCGACTTCATGTGCTGGAATCTGAGTGTCTGAACCAAACGTGTCACCTACACGGTCTCTACAGTCAGGGGAGCACAAAGACCTCTGATAGGATATGATTTATGCCATCTGTATGGGATACCTACTTAACGAATCACTCTTTAGAAAGGGATGAACCCCGCTACAAGCTGGAGAGGGATGTGGACAACCAGCTTAGACTGGATGCCCATTTTCTGGGTGTCTACAGTGAGCTTCCTTTGAACCTCTTCCTGGAAGAGTTGCACATAAATATATAAATATAAACATAAACATACATATATATAAGCATAATTAAGTATACATAAATATATATATAAAAATATAAACATAATTAAACATATATATATATTTCAACAAAAATCTTCTCCCTCTCTTGCTTCCAATGACAAAGTATTCAACATTTCTGCCCTCCTTCATTCACCTGTAGCACAGGCTGTAGACTTCTAGCAGGCAAAGCAGCCATTTGTCTCCTGGCTGGGAAATTCAGGGTTGGAAAATCACAGAATAGATGGGGTAAGAAGGGACAGTCACACTTCTGATGGGAGAGTTTCTAACCACTGAAGCGTCTTGTAAAGCAGAGTGGTAAATTCTCCAGCCTTCACACTCTGGGTGATAGAGCGTTTTTCAAAAATAGCAGGTCTGTTTTAATCAGAAGTTATTGGGTTCCACGCAGGTAGCATTGTTAATGACAGACGGCCAGTGAACCGAGGATGTCAAATTGAATGTTCACATGATGAAACACTACCGTGTTTCCTACTTCAGCCTGGGAGCATTTGTTTTGTTTAAGATGCATCTTCAAGATGCTGACTTAATCAAAATTCTCTGCTTTTGCCTTGTTAGGGCTTACGCCTTAGCATTCTAAGAAAGACATACTGCCTGTGGGAGTGGTTTTAGCTTCAATAAAACAGTAGTTCAAGGCCCAACATTTTTTTCTTCCAGAGAAAAATTCAAGCAGATTAATAGGCTGCATATGTATTGATTTGGTTATGGCCTACAAGCACCCCAAATTTAAAAAGTAAAAATAAAATGCAATAGAAAAGCAATTAGTCTTGCTTTAAAGACATCCTGAATTCTAGCAATGGGGGATGGAGCACAGAGAAATGCAAACTACAAATAAGACAGGCACTGAAGGTAACCAAACACAAAGATCAGCCTATACCTTCAGTTTCTACCTTTCTGCAGCCCTGCTGTAGCACAGCTCCGGGTGCTGAAAGCCCCGCTGATGCCCATGCCCTGCAGACACCTTCCCCTTGCCACAGGTCACTGGGGAGCCACTGCTGTCAGGGACAGCCCTGGGACACACTGAGGCACCCAAATAAATTGTGAAGCGACAGGAATACTGCAACATCGAGCTGGGAGGGTGATCCTGAATTAAGTCCAGATCTGATCTTTGCCAGGTTAGGCTCCAAGAAACATTTCCATATGTTTTAACCAAAAGTCAATGCATACACACACAACGCCCAGTACACATGACTTTCCCAGTGGAGAAATCTCTGCAGGGTTTCTCCAAAAGAAGAGAAGAACTGCCCCTAACAGCAGTGACATGATTTCCCATTGGTTTCCATTTGCAGCACCTCCAGCAGTCTCTCCAGCCAGGCTCACCGCACATCCTGGCAAGCGATGGTACTGCTTTCAACACTGACAAAATACAGATTTTCACTGACTCCAAAAATGCCCAGAAATGGCATGAAGCAATGTAAATCCATGCACAGAAATGGGGGGAAAACAGAGTTCTTGTCCAAAGCCATCCCCTGGTTACAGCCTGATGCACTGCATCTCATTGTTGTTTGTTTTTTCCCCACCAAGCAGTTACTGCAGTGTCCATAGGAGAAACCCTTTCCTCATGTTTTCTGGACAAGACAACAGTTTTTTTAACTCCTGAATTGATAAGTCACTCATAAATTAAAAGAAATTACATTTCGGGTAGGACAAGGAGTCTCAAAATTGCTTTTAAGCTCACCAATATATTTAAAAATAAGACTTCAGAAATACCTGGTTTAACAAATTGCTTTGGGGAGAAGGAGCCAACACCTTCCTAATTTTCTGAGGGAGTTCACTTTGTTTGGCTACATCTCCTCCTTGTAAGCATTGCAAAACACGGGCTGTTTTGTAAGCCTGTGCTTTGCTGTAATTCACAAAACACAGGTGTAAATTAATGACGATCTAATGAAGTAGACAAGGGAGAGACGTGCCGCTAGTGAATCACCTGCTAACGCTGTCTGCAGCTAGGGAAGGAAACTTGTTTGTTTATGTGCCTCACATTTCCTTATGCACCGTGTGGTATAATTTAAGAGATTTTATTTCAACTGTTTGCTTATCTCTAATTACCATATGCTGGGGCTGTGTATTACTTCAGCAACAAACCCTCGCAAATCGCTAACCAGGAGCCATTTTGTCGGCAGGTCGCGGTACAGGCGCTCTGCGTGCTAGCCTGTAATAACAGAGCAGTGAGCTGGAGCTTTTTAAAGGAAAAAAACCTTCTTCACATACACCGTCAGGTGATAACACCCCTTGCTTCGCTACTTGCAGGGTCTCCAGATTTAAGACAAGAAAGACAATAAGCATGAAAAGGAGAGTGAGTTCAGCAAGAAGGGTCCTTGGATTCAAAGAAAACTGGCTGGAGGTACCCACCAGTAGGAAAAGAACCTCCTCAGCAAAGTCCTCAACAGATTCCTGGGGTGGTGGTGGGGACACAGGGACAGCTGTGCCACCCCAGGGGTCTCCAGGTCCCCCTGGGAGCCTGTGGCCTCTTGGCCTCCCATCCACATGGGACAGCTCAGGGCCCCCCCAGCGTGAGATCCTGGTGTTGTAGTAGCTTTTTTCTGCTACAGATTTTAAAATTTGAGACAGGTAAGAATCATTGTGCTCTTAGAAAACTAGGCAAGAGCTGCAGGCAGACACTGATCGGAGGAGAAAAGGTAATTTGTTGCTGACTGTAACGATGCTAAATCACCAAAGGAGAGCGAGTCTTACCTACCTAGGTTATTGTGCCTGTCAAATTAAGCCAGGAACGTCCCACACAAAATTAGAAATATAAAATAAAAAAGTAGGCGAAAGGAAGAAAAACACGGCAGAGACAGTCCAAAGAGCAATTGTGTTTCATAAGCATGATTAATTATCACAGGAAACTTGCTGAAGGAGGCCACGTGCTGCCATCAAGGCTGTTTGCTGGCCCAGCAAGGCCGGAGCAGTCTCCAAGCTAAACAAGCCCGGTTCCCTCAACCTTTCTGCGTAAGAGAGGTGCTCCAGCCCTCTGATCATCTTCTTGGCCTTTATCTGGACCCGTTCCAAGAGCCCCACATCCTTCCTGTGCTGGGGACCCCAGGCCTGCACGCAGTACTCCAGGTGGGGCCTCACAAGAGCAGAGCAGAGGGAGACAACCACCTCCCTCTCCCTGCTGGCCACCCCTTTTTTTAATGCAGCCACCCCTTTTTTAATGATCAGACCGAGTGCCCTCATTCAGGGTAAGGGGATACTGCCCCTGGCCTGCCCTGTGCTGCCTTGCACTACCAATTGCTGTTTCACCAGCCTGCACCAGTGCAATGAGCTGCGAGCCCAGGGCTCCCAGCAGGGCCAGCATCCGTGCGTGCCGGGGCTGAGCAGGCTGCCGAGCCCCTGCAGAGACCCCTAGGCCCAGCATCGATGCGCTGATGCCAGTACATCCAGCAGCTGGCAGGCAATTCAGAACGGAGTGACTGAAACCTTGCTCGCTTTCATTAATGTTAGCATCCAGCCAATTGCTAGAATCAACACGAAGAAGTAAGTTGGTGAGCCCCAAAAGCTCGGGCCAGAAGTGGAGAGCGTGGCTGTGACAAAACCACATTGGAAGTCACAGAATAGACGCGGCACTTGGCAATCACTTCTCTGTCCTCCAAAACACTCTGCTGCTCACTCACAGCAATGACAACAACCAAACTCAGTGCATTTTAAGGCAGCTCACAGCATCAGGGCCAGCCCTACCAGGAATAATTTAAGCTTCTGTCACCCAGTGCCTTCACAGACCCTGGCCGTACATCACTCTGTTCTTCCCTCATGTGAGACACGTTTGCTTTAGAATAATAAAGCATAGTTCTACTTCCCCAAGGTGCTCACAGATTTTACTTCTAAGATATTAATCTGAAAAAAAATAAATAAATAACGGCCGACAGAAGAGGGGTTGGAAAAGATTAACCAGCAGCTTATCTAATCTTATTTCTGTAATTGTCTGAGGAGTTTCAGTTGTTGTCATGTATGAAGCCACGAAGAGACACCAAACTCCTCTCTTCACTGCATGCTTAACTGTGCAGAAATCAGCACTTGTTAGCCCTGTGATCCACTGCAGCTCGCTCTGCTTTGCTCCGTCTTTCAGCCAACACGCGATCTGGAAATGGGTAGTTATTTCCTGCAGCAGCCTTCCTCTCAGCCAGGAGCTGAGCAGCAGCACTTCACTTAAGTCCCCACTTGCACAGCTGGAGTTAAATCAAAGAGCTGCTTCACTGCCTTTACATCTGCTGCCATTCCACACCCTGGTGGTGCCGAATGCATACATGAAAGCGGGTTCTGTTGTAAGCAAACACTGCACAACGTTAAAAGCAGAGACTTGTTTGGGAGCTAAGAAATCTTCCACCACCCAGCTGCGATAACAGTTCCTCTTCTCAACTCCCATTTCTTGATTTTCATCTCGTTTTCCACCACAGCAAGAGCCACCACGGGATGCACTGAGGGTGGCACGCAATCAAAGCGGAGTTTCTTGTCACAAGTGGCTGTTTGGGTTCGGAGCAATTAGGAACTGAATGTGGCTTTTATATGTGAGGGAAATAAATAAATAAATAAATAAATAAATCAGAGGCTAGAGCTACATCCAGGTTTTGTTTGTAATTAATGAGGTTTTGGAGTGGACTTCAACACAGCGGTTTCCTGAATGATTCAGCTTTTCACTTCCAGGCAGGTGGCAGCTGTCAGCCCAATAGCAAAGTACAGCACCTGTGGATATCTTCTTAATAAGAAGAAAAGCAACAAATTTAAGCAACAAACTCCTCCATTATCAAGCAAATCCACCCAAGAAGAGCACCTAGTTCAGCCAGCTCTCAGGCCAGGTAGGGGAGACACCGACCTGTACTACTTAATTACTTGTTGCAAATCACACTCTGAGCTAGATCTGAGCCTACAGGAGGATTTAGGCTGATTTTAGGGGCCTCCATGCAAATATAACCTAGAAATCATTTACTTGGTGGGAAAATAACCCTCAATGTGTTAGTGAAAGCTCAAGAGGTGGAAAAACAGATTGGTTTGGGTTGGAAGGGACCTTAAAAATCACCTAGTTCCAACCCCCCTGCCAAGACATACAGACAGGCTGGTGAGTTTGTCTAGGGAGCTGAAGACTCCTTGTCTTTGGAGGTGAGAAATCAGGCACATTTTTTGTTTCCTGGCTGCCTCATGCCTAACTTGCCTGACCAAGTGTTGCAGATCACAGAAAAGCTGCTGTCTCTGGAGAAAAGTCAGGGGAATTGGTCAGGGAAACACGGGGGGAGAGCAGGTCAGGCCCCCACTGTTATTTGCAGAGCTGCTAGCAAGGAGTGCTGAATGGCCCATCATTCAGAAACATACACTCTATCTCCTAAAAGTCCTGTGGTTCCCAACATTTTTGTTTGTACATTTTTATTTTTTTCCCAAAAACATAGCAATTATTATCAAAATGGTCTATGTTTCTTTTTTACAGTTGGCCAAAAGTCTGATCAAGAACTAAGAAGAAAACCCCCACGGAAATGATTTGCAAAGAACTGTTGGGATTTTTTTCAAGTATAATCAAAATTTCACTGAAGTCCCACGCAACAGATGGTGCCACCTTACCTGTGGTGGACTTCACTTGCTCCAAAAAGAGCAGTGCTGGGAACTGGAGAGCCTTACTGACAACGGCTGCTGGTAACTCACAGCTTGTGCCCCATGGACCTGAATAAGTTTGCCAAATAGTTTGGACAAAGGACTTCCAGCCCGTGTTACATTTCTAGACCACTTCTTTAACTGTTTCTGAAGCACAGCTAGCTGCCAAAGTACACGAAATTAGTCCTGCCCCTTAGCTGCATCACTTAAAATATTTCTAAGCAGAAAAATAACACAAGACTCCAAACAGAAGGTAAATAAATATTTCCATTTTGGAAAACACATTTTCAACATGCAGGTCATGCAGGGCTCAAAAGAATCACCAAGAACACCCAGTGGCTATGGAAGCACTCACAAATAACAGGGGGGAAACAGCAGAACTTAATGCTGCGCTTTTATTTCTGTAAACATTGCTGGATCTGTATTTCCATTATTCATGCAGCACGAGGTGACCAATCCACTAATGCCACATTAAGTAGGACACGGAGTAGGAAAGTGTTCCTGCACTTATTTAAATGACTTAAATATTTCAGGAACATGATGCTTCCATGAAGAATCAAACTGAGGCTGGCTAATGCTGGCTTTTTCAAGGGCACCTATGGACACCGAGTATCCCCTCAGCCATCCCTGGGACGAGGACAGCTTGCTTAGCACCCCGCAGAATTAATCCAGGAGATGTATGTGTGAACATTAAATTGTCTTATTCATTTATTAACCTTGACAAAAAAATATTTTAATAGCCCTTATTATCCTATTCATTTATAATTCAAGCATGATCAGGAGTGAATAACTGCTAAGCTTACAAAAATAGAGCTCTGTATTTTTATTGTGCAGGAAGGTAGGGAATTGTCTCAGTAGCTCGACTCACTTGGACACTCTTCCCTTTCTCTTGGCCTACAAGGACAAACAGAGCACCCAGAATCTTGAAAATTAAAGTTTCTTCTGGGCACCTTACAGGAAACCTAGTATACTTTGAATGATCATGTCTATCCTGGCCTGTCCATTCCCAAACTGGGAAGGAATTCAGGCATTTCTACATTGTGCATTTTCCTCAGAAGAAACTATGATTCAATGAAAGAACATACCACTTTTTGTTTCCCCCAGTCTCACCTTCCTTTTACTCAAATATGCCTTTTAGCTGAGAGAGTGGAGATACCGAAAGAC
This sequence comes from Oxyura jamaicensis, assembly GCF_011077185.1. NCBI lineage: Eukaryota > Metazoa > Chordata > Aves > Anseriformes > Anatidae > Oxyura > Oxyura jamaicensis. Next base: position 52,362,628 of record NC_048897.1, on the reverse strand, counting down.
AAAAACCTGCTTCTGAGATGATCACACTAATGGTGTTATCAAACTCCTGCAGCCCCAAGCATTGCATTTATGTGCTCTTCTGGAAAAGCCTGTCGTGCCCATAGCAGAATCACAGAATCAGAGAATGGTTGAGGTTGGAAGGGCCCTCTGGAAATCATCCAGTCCAAAACCCCTGCCAAAAAGGGTCACCTAATGCATGTTGCACAGGATCACATCCGGGTGGGTTTTGAATATCTCCAAAGGAGACTCCACAACCTTTCTGGACAACCTCTTGCTCTGTCACCTACACAGTAAAGAAATGTTTTCTCAATACACTCACCCATACTCCATTCAAGTTCTTGAAACCAGGCTAGGCTCACTTGTAGCCCATCTACAGCCCCACCAAATGCATCAAGTCCAGGTTGAAGTGAAACTTCTCAAGTTTGGATCTGGTTTGTTTTGGTTTTGTTTTTTCCCCCAAAGCAAGAAACAAAGCAGGCTTTGATTTCTCTATCAGTAAAATTTCTCATTTTAGTTAAAAGAAAATAATAATAATCTGACTTTCATCTCCTACAGTGAGGCATGCAGAACGCAGCCCTGCAGGGGAAGTAGCAGGAAAGATGAAGGGTCTTGTTTTGCTTAAACACAGCCTGGCTGTGGTGAGATTTTTACTGTAATCTTTTGTTTGAGTTTCCTATCACTAAACCCTACCCTGCTCTTGGGAAAATTTACAAGAAAAACAAAAGCTTTCAACATTTTCCATGGAAGAACAAAACCAAAGCAACAAATGGCATTTTTCAGGCAATCCTAATTGCGGGTTATTATTCTTTCTCCTGTGAGACAGAAGGAAACTTGTTGTGGAATGATTCCCGTAGTGTGCTGCAATCGAGTTCAGCTCTGGGTAAAATGGTAGATACAGGCAGGATCGCTTCTTCACAAGAGCAAACAGCAAAGAGAACAAGCTGTCATCGAGCCCCTTTATAATGCCAATAATTAAGGTTCCTATTAATGCAGAAATTCTGTTGAGTTATCTGTAGGCTCACAACTGAAGGCTCAGTATGGAGATGCCTACTACTGGACCCAACATTTATTACCAAGAGAAATCTCTGTTCCCTGATGGGTGATAAGTGTTGATTGGACTTCTGACTCTCACAGATGCTTTCTGTGTTACCCATAACCAAAGGATTGCTCAACTCCAGCTGATGAGGGAGCATAAGGAGAGACAAAAATAGAGAGCTCTAAAATTGGAAATCCACACAGAACACTGGGGGGTGCGTGGAGAACAGCATGTTTCCATGATCCCATTTTAGTTTTCTGTCTGACACCTGTCAGCATGAGCTATGTAAGAAAGTAAAAAGCCAAGAAGAAGTAGGGTCAGGTCTCGCAGCAAGGCAGACGGATCCATGTGATGCGAATAATACCGAGTGTTCTCTGACCCAAACCGAGCCTCGCCCAAATATGAGCTAATGAAGGGTTTCGGTCTAAAAGATGCCAATCTGCTGCTCTCTTTTGATATGAAATTCATTGCTAAAAACTTAAGGAATGCATTTATCTTTTCACAGTTTAATCCTTCGGGAGGCATAAAGCTGTCATAAAGGCTGTGTGGGTTTTAAATGACACCGTAATGACTATAGCAAAAGATAAGAATCAGACCATTTCAAAAGACTTCCAACATTAAAAGAAAGATGGGACTGAATTATTCAGCCTGCCTGCAGTGTTATTGGATAACTGATTGCAGGTTATTGAGTTTAAAAAATGCAGGTATTGCAATAGTCATAATTTATCGCTGTACAGAACTTTAGTTCAAGTTCCTGTGGGCATTAAATCAGCTGATTATGACTAACTTTGGTTTGTTTTTATGTTTTGGGGGCGCTTCCTCTAAAATGAAATCTACAGGCATGGGAGATGTTAGCAGGATTCTTAAAGTGGCTTACGTTTTCCCTTCACACTCTTCGTCTGCACTTGTATTTTCAAAGTTCCCACTCAAAAAAAGAAAGGTCCTTGAAATAATTTTAATAGCTCCTTCAAATAAGAGCTAACTCATTTTTTTTAAATAGTAATGAACAGCTTGTACTTTTGTTAAGTACCAAGACAGGGGACTTTTAAAAAAATATATTGCAATTTAAAACCAAAGAAGCAATTTAACATTATATTTTGTGCATTAGAATGACACAAACATAAAAGTATGGGAGGGCTGATTTCATTTTAAATATGAAAGATTTCCCTTTCTCTATTTTTGGTGGTCACTGTTTTTTGGCATTACCACAGTGCCAGCATCCCCACCACTGCTCACTGCTCTCTGTCCTCCCCACCAGGCAGGGATGAAGACAAGGGAGGGGACAAGTGTGACACTGCTGTGTCCTTATCTGCCACTCTGCACTCCAAGCCTGGTTTCTTCATGCAAAAATCTCTTCTACAAAATCCCTGGAAAGGGGGAAATGTCAGACCTCCACACAGTACACTTAGAGCCTTTGTCTACTGGAGACAAAACACATTCATATAATTAATTCTGGAAGAGGACAGATGCCATTACTCTCTGTCCCATGCCAGACACTTTGTTCTTAGGAGTGAAAGATGAGAGCTGAATTTGCACAGATTTTTGATGGCTCCTGTTTGGGTCTGGATCTCTCAGCAAAACAGCAATTAAATACAGACTATTTCACTTTTGAACCCAGCCTCATTAAAAACAGGAGGAGAGAAAGAGGGAGCATCTCTCCCCTTTTCCATACACAGTTGCTCATTATTGAACTAGAGGTTGGTAAGACCTCCTTCTGGAGATGCCCCCAAAGTCACCAGCATACCTTGGGGTATGGCAAGAAGCTGAGCCAGGCAAACAGCAGCATGATCCCATAACCTGGCCAAGCAGTAGTGATGGCAGCAGGTGATGCAACCCAGAAGCTTGCAGCCCATCCTTCTCCCCTGTTGCAGAGCCAGTGGGATGACATATTCGGGCTCATCATCCAACTGTCAGAGGAATCCATCACCAGCTCCTCCAGGCAGAAATCATCTCACTATTTATTAATTTATCCTTGGCCGAGGATACCTCCAGCAATCCAAAAGTTATCCGAATTACCTCCAAACTTCAGACATTCTTTGGCATTTGCAACTGCACTGCCATCGATGTGGTTTTCTACCTGTGACAGTCTGGCACCCAGCAGCTTTTGTAAGGAACTGGGACCCCCCCAAGGACTTGCACTGCATCAGATGCAAATTCAGAACCAGTCTCACACTGCTGAGCCTAAGAGTTGCCAAGAAAGGATGCAAAGATGACTCCTCAGTCTTCCTGATTCTCAGTAAGAACAGACATGACGTGACACCTAATGAATCTAGAAAATAACTGAGGTGGGATTTTGCCCTAACTGGTCACTTTTTGTGGTTAGAAACCCACAGAAAGTAGTTGTGATCACCACAATCTTCAGATCAAATTAATCTCCTAAATCACATTTTTTGACTCATACTATCAGAATTGCATGGGCATGCTTCTACTTTGTATTGGAAGTTAGAAGTTGGAAGAGAATGGCAAATAGAATATATAAGAAGAAGGCTTCTCGTCTTCTTCCACCAGGTATGAACAGCATCTAACCAGAGATGCATTCTCTTCTCTTTACAAATACAGTGGGATATTCACTCAGAATAAGTGACCCATCCAGCAGAAGGTTTCGTATTTCTGATACCCAGCTAAGCATCTTAAAAACACACAGGAACCAAAAAGTCATCTGCAAAATCTTCATGCTTTTACCTTGCTCACCATGGGAAAAGCCTTCATGTTCCATTTTCCACATGAAAGGTAACTGCACAAAAAGGCTTGTGCACAGTCTGTATAGACAAAAGTGTTTAAAAGGCAGAAAAATGGATGGATACATTATCACATTTTATTTTTGCAATGATAGAGCAGAAATTTGTCTGCATTTTAGAGAATTTTAAAAGATAATTGACAATTGCTTTATACCCACAAAGCTTCCAGAGGATAACATATGCACGGGATTTGGGAGGAGACATTCCCTTTCATTTACAGTTTTTTTGTTACATTTATCTCAAACTAATGAAAGCTTACTGGAATTTCCTGCTGTTACCTTAGGACAAGTCTCAAGTGTCAAAAAATTGCTGGATAAAATAAAATAAAATAAAATAAAATAAAATAAAACACTAAATGTGTTTATACTGCTTCTGAAACAGCTTTTATTACCTCTGAGTCCCTTCAATTTTCTATATTATTCGTTTTATGCTATATATATGTTAGAAAGTGTGCACACAACTACTGGATGTTCAAATAACTATTTTTTGTAATGTGCTTAATAAAAATCTTCCGTGCCAAATGGTAAGTGTCCTAACAGTGACAAACTGGAAAATTAGGACCATTTGGTCAACAGTAATTGCATGAAGATGAGTATGAGAGTATCTTCTATAAGACACATATAAAAAAATATATAATATATAAAACATCTTCTTCAAAGCTGTGAAGCAAGCCATCTCCATCCTTCTCCAAATGTAAAATTTAAAAATGTCCAAAGAAGTTGAGCATCTTTAAAATAATAATAAGAAGAAGAAGAAATAAAGGAGGGGAAAGGAAAAAGGAAAGGGAAAAGATAAGGGAAAAGGAAACCTCTGTAGAAGTATTTACATCTGTACAATTTTAGGAACAGTGAGGAGTGGGAAACATCCCCCCAAGAAGTCTGGCTCCTTCCAGCCCCTATTTTCTTATAGTAACGTAAACCTGAACTTTGGATGGCAATTCACAGGCAACACAGCTATCACTCTCGTGCAGCTGCTACCTGATGCTTGATCCAAATAGCTCTGTACAACACAACAAGGTCACTTGATGCCAGTACCCACTATTAATGTGAGAAGTCATTTAAGTGATTTAAGTGAAAAAATTAATACTAAACTGGGAAATCAGTTATCTGGCCGTGCTGCAGCTACTTCCTCACCAGTCTCGGCAAGACAAGAAATACTTCTCCAACAGTCATTAAAAAGAAAAAACGACGACTGCTTTATTGGCTCTTATGTTATGAACTCTTTAAGATTTAATTACATTTCAAAAGAGAGCTGCAAGACATGGTGGGAGCAGGGTTTTTATTTAAAACAAGATTTTGACTCCTAAGAAATTCTGAAGTTAACTCAGTGCCCCAGAAAATGAAACAAATAGCTTGAATACTAACTTTAAGGATGTTCCAAGAATCCCCTGCCATAAACAAACAAACAAACAAACAGGGGCAATTAGAAATGTGCTGTGTATGGATTAAATGGACTTTCTGCTCAGGGAGCAGACAGGCTGGCGAGATGAATTCAGGGAGATGGTGAGCAGGAGAAAAGGATGACAGCAGCTAATTTCAAACCTATCCAAGCATGGCAGCCAGGTGGTTTTCATCCTTTCAGGAAGTGAGGGAGAGAACAGACGATATAATGCACCTGATCTGAGCAAACACACTTCTCCCTTCGTCCTCAAATTTCAGCTTTTATCACAAGTCACCCACACCGCTCACACGAGGGAGCAGCAATTAGGCCAGCAGTAAGCAAAGGAAAAAGCAACATGGCATCAAGGGGATTAAACCTTCAGGTTCTTTCATCCTCACAGCTGCGGTGAGATGAAGTTGTCAAACCTCACCCAGACAGCAGACTCGTGTATGTCCCAGTGATCATTTTAATGGGATACTGAAATCCAAACAGGCAACATTTCTGACTCCTGGAGGAGATTGCCTGGGCAAGTTATTTCAGAAGCTGCCTCAGGATCCCCCAGAAAACTATCCAAGGATTCAAAAGAAGCTCAAACTTTGCAAAACACCAGAAAACACTGGGCTTGCTGGCTCTGCTCTTGGTGGTGGCAGAGCGAGGAGCAGCCCCAGTTGCTCCTGGTAAGGATTCGTGGCCACACAAGGACTGCCGACCTCCTGGGCCAGAGCCTGGCCCCCCCACAGCTCCAGCTAACACCACGACATATCCAACTTCCAGAGCATGTCCTACTGAGAGAAAAGAGGGTACCAATTTTGCTAAACAGAGGGCAATAATGGGATTTGCTTCAGCTTTAGGATTCTCAGTAGCCATTGATTTGTCTGGTTCGAGACAACTTGCGTGGCTTCTGGTAAGTAACTGGCTTAAACGCTCCCATCGGTTTCGGAAAGCTTTAGAGAAGATTACCTGCCTACCGAACAGGATTCTCCAGCTCTTAAATGGAAATCTTTGCTCCTCTGTAAAGTGTTTTATCTTTAGCAATGCTTCACTAAGACAGGATTCACTAAGAACTTGGGGAAAAAGATGCCCCAAATACAGACCTCCACTTAAAAGCATAATCTCTCTTAAAGCTCTCTGAAGAGGGACTTAGAGAAGGAACTGCAGACTGAAGCAACCACTGCTTAATTCCTCCATGTCACTACTAACACCCTTCTCTTTCCTTACTGAGGAAACGGATTTCAGCAATCTCTGAGGTAGATTTTCATCCCCTAGCACCTCAAGTGACTGTAACAGCAGGTCACGGCCCTGAACCAGCTCCAGGTCATTGCTGTTGGCAGCTGGCACTCGCTGGCTCTCATTTTCTCATGGTATTCAGTATATACATGGCTTTCAGTAGCTGAAGCTCAAGTAATTTGTCCCTCCACCTTTTAAGTTACCTTACGAGTAATGGTTACAGTCCAGCCCCAAGGAGAGGTGAAAATGCCATGTATCTGGTCACAGGTAAACACTGCAGTTAAAGAGGGTGACGAAAATGAACTGCAAGAATATTTTTTCTGTAGACGTTGCCAAACAGACCGATAGTAATCTAGTAAACTAGCAGTCACTCCCCTTGATTCAGCAGCTTATTTAATCCCTTGTTTAACTGTGAAACGTGAGTTCCTCTGAAATGAGTGCTTACCTGAAACCAAAATATCAAGTTGGGGAAGGGATCTTTTAAAAAATAAACAAATACTATAAGCTTTCAAATGCTGCAGATGGCTCAAGAAATGAAGGCTGTTCTACTGATACCTGAAAAGTTGATCAGCTCCTGGGTGTCTTATCCTTTGTGGGAGCATAACTTGATCCCGCCTGGATTTGGAAATTACTGCCAGATTTGGAAATCTGGGGGGACAGAGGCTGAAAAATTACCACAGGACTTGTTCTCCTTTAGCATCACATGGAAGTATTTAGTGGAAGGAGTAACGACTCCATCAGATGCTGATGGGCCCATCAGCTCCAAGGCAGTGGCTCTCGTCTGATGGCACCTCCAAGGCAAGGCTGGGGACAGGGTGAGCACAGGCCCTGCTCCCAACACAAGCAGCCCTGGCACCTTCATGGGGCCTGAAGATGAAGTTTGTCATCCTCAGAGGATTTTTCTGGGATCTCATCACCTAGTGCAGCAGTAAGTCATTCAGTTTGCTGAGCATGTGGGTAGACACTTCCTGGCGAAGTGAACTTGAAGTATCTAATAATATTCCAGCTTCCAGTGGAATTCCTCCAGAGTCTGAAGGTAAATTCCCTTCCTCTTTGAAGTGTGTCCTATTTTTTATTGGCATGCATAATGCTTGCTTTCACGGTTTCCACTCATCTGAATGAGTTTAACAGCTTGCCTGAGTGCAAGATAAAAGGTTTGGAAATTCAGAAAGCATTTTACAAAATGTTCTCTTTTATTCTGCAGTAAGTTTGGGGAACAGGAAGCTTTTGAGCTAGGCAAGGTACTAAAGTTAGCACAGATAAATGAAGCCAAGACATCTTTGCAGGGGTGTTCCAGCAAAAGGCAGGACTTTTTAGCAATTTTCTCTGAGGCATCTGGTCTCTAGAGCACCCAGGATGTGGGCTGGGGGGAGGACTGCAGGGAGCCACCTGCTCCACAGGGAGCCAGCACTCGGCACAGCATCCCTGGGCATTCCCCATCCACATGGGTACCAGTGTGCAGCCAGGGGGGCACAGGTCAGCGTTTTAACCTCATCTGGATGCCCTCAGCCAGCTGCGGGAACTGACTGAGCCTGCCCACAGGGCCTGGGTATCCAGCCAAGGCTCAGATCAGCAGAGCCTGGAGAAACATTCTTGTTTGTCTTTCCCTATCACCCCAAGCAGAGCCTTTGGATTACACAGTGCAAAAGTCAACTGTACTTGAGCCTTAATGGATCCAGAAAGAGCCATGCACTTCTCCTGCCCACAGACTCAGGGGTTGTGCTGGGAAGCTGTTACAGACCCCGAGATATTACACCCAGAGCGCTGCACAGACAAGGGTGTTCTGCAGCTGGTGGGGATCCAAGGGGGACCATCAAGGGAGGATTTTAACCTCTCTTTGAAATGCCAGGGGGGCATTTTGCCCATTCTCCACCAGCAGCAACAGAGATATTTGCAATGGGAGCAACAGGGAGGTTGTCAACAAGACTCAGGTGAACAGTGCAGGGAGGGAAGCAGAGGAGGACCTGGCAGCCCAGAGGGAACAGCAGCCCAGAAGGCGAGGGGCAGAGGCATTTCCAAAGAATACCTGCCAGAATACATCTGCTTTAACACCCCTGAACAAAGCAGCGCTGCTCCATTTCATTTACAAGCCATTAAATAACAGAGCAGTGCTATCTGCTGTGTACAAACACAGTCATAAAAGCAGATTAATGCACAGCCAACCAGCAATATCCGTTTTTTTCTTCAAAAACACAGTATCCGTTCCCTAACAATGACAACATTCTCTCTGAATCTCACCCTGTTGTGTATTTCAACACCTTGGTTAAGCAAACCATGGCTTTGTACTCCCAGGGACCGCAGCTTCTCCTTAGTCAGCTGGCAGTCCCGGTGACCCCGCACATCAATACACACATCTGCTTACAGGGCTATAATATTTGTTTCTTGTCAACAGATTTCCAATTGCAGCTCACAAATAATGTTATTTTTTCTTACCCTCACATCGCTGTTTTGTCAGAGAGAGAGAGAGAAGCTTCATAAATCTTCTACACAGCTTGCATGGGCTAAAAGCCCCAAATATACCAAACCGTGCCAGACCTCTTGGAACGTTTTCGCACTGTTTTGTGGTTTGGGCAACATCCCATAGTGCTTCTCAGGAGCTTTTTATTTTCAGTGTCTACATTTTAGAAATAATTTGCTATTTCAAACTAACGTGGTTTCTGTCGATGTCTAATTCACAAAAGGACTATTTCTCTCTCTCTTTTTTTTTTTTTTTTTTAAGGTGGGGTAATGGGGAGAAATCCCATTAACTCATATTTTGGAGAATTACTGAATCCTTCTCCTCTTTTCCTAGGGAAAACAACAAAAAAGAACAGCTATCTAATAACTTTAAAGGGACTCTGTGGACTCAGCCCTCTTCATGAGTAGATGTCCATAGGTTTTGCCGGGTGTTTTTTTCTTAAGCTTCAGTTATTGAAAGCACATATATTTTGTAGGGATGTGAACTACTCTTGCAAGCAGATACCCAAGTGGCTTCAGTGCAGCTAGAGTAATAAATATGCAGAGCAGCTCCACGTATTGATTTCAGACCGTGGGAGAAGAGTGCATCAGCATAGCCTGCAGATATTTGAAAGACTTTTGCTGTCAAATTCAAAGCCCAGGAAGCTATTGTCGTATCTTTGAGGGCTTTTGTCCTGCTCAGCCAGAAAATTGGCTCACTGTTTGGCTGGGAGCCCACATCAGGTTTGGGTAAATGAACTTTTCCTCGAGGAATAACACCAACCCAGCCCTGAGGCTAGGTTCTCCTAACCTCAATGGGGCGACCAATGCTATCCCACCTCCCTTCGCATCCTGGTGCATAGTGCGAGGTGCTGCTTTGAGAGCTCACTCTAGAAACACAGTGATACAAGCACAGGTGTCGGCAAACCTTTGGTACAGCTGAAAAAAAGACCACTCAGAAGCTCAGCACTGAAGCAGTGTTAGCAGATTTGCTGGACTTGGTCAGGGTGCTTAGTTTGTTGCATGACAGTGCTTCAGGTTTCGTGGACAACAAAACCACCAGATGCTGACTGCTGGGATAAAAGAATGCCGACGGTATTTCTAATTAAAACTACATCATTTTTAGCACCTTCTAAATGTTCTTTTCTAGCAGGCACACCAGGACTGCTCAAAGGCTGAGGGAGAAGAAGCCCAAGACGTGCTCTGTAGAGTCAGAGCTGGTGGTGTCACGGGCTCGTGACCCACGAGGCTGCACCGAGACATGTAGGGCTTTCTGTCACTTTGCTGCCCTGCCAGCACTCCTCGGTGTGCAGGGATGCTGCGAGGTTTGGCACCAGGGGACACTCCATAGCATCCATCTCAGGCACGCTCTTTAGCGAAATGTGTGCTCTAGAGGGAGCTGGGAAGTCCGAACGCTCCTTGTTTAAACAAAGAAAGCTTGTTTGATGTGGAAAATGCTCCAGAGGTGATGTCAAGGAAAAAAAAGAGAGAAGAAAGAAAGGAAAAAGGTAAATAATTTAGAATATTTATTACGGGGGGGGGGGGGAGGGAGGAAATAACATGACAATGCCTCAGACATAAAGAAGCAGTAATTTAATCATTCATGCATTTTAAAATTGTGTTTGGGGGGGATTAAGAAAGGGTCTGTGATTCAAGAGACTTAGGTTTTCCTCCCAGTTTTGGCATGTACTTTTCTGAGGAAACATGTTTTGAGGAATGACATGCCTAACTGCATTAACCTTCATTTGTAAGTGAGATGCTTTAAAAGGCAAACTCACACAAATGCCAGGAGCCTCAATTCATTCCAGTCTGCATCCTAAGATCCAAAATGAGGTGGCCCATGGGAAAACATTATCTTGAATTATTATTTTTCAAGGTACAAGACGAGCTCTGCATAGATCATGCTAGAAAAGTCAGTTCCCCACAGAAGATTTCAAAGCTGAAATCCTTAGAGGTAGGCATGAGTAGGAAAGGGGAGGAAAGAGTGATCCAGGTCCTGGCTTTATGGCATCCACAGCTGTCATCCACTGGGTGACGCCTGGTTGATTACTGTGTTACAGCAGCGTGAGCATTTCAGGCACCACTGAGTTGGTCCTCCCTCATTTTGGATAAGAAACTAGCCCAAAAGTCAGAATGAGGAGATGAGGTAAAATTATGGTTCGGTATATATAAAATGGTTCAGTAATATATGGTTCAGTACTCCCTGTTTCCTAAACTTTACTTACTTTTGCACTGAAATCCATCTCTCACAAAGCTTAAATACCACAGAGAGCTAAACTCCTCAGAATCCCACGCAACATATTAGAGGGGGGGGGGGAAAGTATATATGTGCATCTGTATAAATGTAATATTATGCAAATGTATACTAAACACACGTTCCTAAATAATACACGAGACCTCCATCAACCATCATTTGAAGCACCCAGCGTGAGCTCCCCATGCACAGCATTCCCCTCCAGCCACAGCCAGCATTTTCCCCATGTTCTCACACAATGCATGACTCTGCTCCTGTTCAGGGAATGGAAAATGCATCAAAAGGCAAATGACGCAGACCCTACACCAAGAGACATGCATGCAGGTGGGTCAGGACAGCACTTGAGAGCTCATCCTGTTGCCACTTGCAACAGGAGCAGAAACAACGCCGTGCAATTAGTTACCCATCCAGTCATGGCCTTCAGTTTTGCTCAGACCATTTATCAGCCTTTCCAACAGTTTCCAGATGATGTTCCCAAGACCATTTTTTTAAAGACCATCCTACCCACCCTATTTGGGGTGATTAAAGGAGCTTGGTAATACAGCCAACCTGGCACAGTCAGCCTCGATGCCAAAGGACTGCCACAGGCATATCTTACTATGAGCGTAGTGATGGCCTCAGGGCCCTGGAGAAGAGGCTGAAGGTTTTATCCAGCCCCTTCAGCACCCAACATCTGCCCACAAAGTGTTCTCACAAGCTGAAAATCGTTCATGGAAAATATGCAGAAAGTGGAAATAATTGTGCAGCAGTTTACAGACCAGAGATGAAAAAGGGACCTTTAAGGATTTAGTTCCTCTTTTACCACAACCTGTAGGGAGAAAGGGTATAAAATAAATTACCAAATGTCACTGGAGTGCTAAATGTCTCATTACACCACTATTGAGACTTGCAAGGTCTTTTTACAGACTTGTAAAAATCCTCCCCTTTGGGAGGATTCCCTCCCAAATCAACATCTAAGACAACTGCAACCTGCCTATTTACTGCGCATTTATGCAGGCATGTGTGGACACTTCCCCTCCACCCCCAAACCTGTCAGCAGCTGCACCTGCTTAACAGAAACAGAAGAGTGTTTTCCCAGATCCTGCGCAACGAAAGCTTTTGTGTTCTTTGATTACTGGGAAAGACTATGAGACGTTTTGAAAAATGAAAAGGAGCAATACATTTTTCATGGAAATTCATAACGAGTTCTGCTTGATAGCTGTTAACATGGCCAATATGGATCTCACTTTATTCAGCAGCTCAGTTCTAAGTTGTAAAACACTGTGTGTGACAGCAAATGCTTGAATAGCAAGGTACCACAGGAAAGACAGCAAAACCCAAGCACCTCCTCACTGCTCACAGCAAGCACAGCCTCGGGCTTCTCAGTGTCATCTCGCAGGCTCTTACCTCCTGCCACCCGTGGGGTTGGTCCTTGCACCTCTGCAGTGCTGGAAAAGATGTCCTCACCATAAATTAATGCAAACTCATCAAGAAGAACAAGTGTGAGCAGCTTCTCCAGGTCCACAGCTCTTCCTTTCCCTGCATGTACACCACGAGGCACGGTGCATGTGGTCTCAGCTCACGAGGATCTCCTCTCAAGAAGTTCAAGGCTCAGGGAGGCTCCACTTTCAAGCAAGATGTGCAACAGGAGGGAGTTGTTTTATCATCATCTTCCTGCCTCCTCCATGAATTAAATGCCCTCCCCTAAGGAAAATCAGGAGGGAGACACAGCCATAGATTCTTCTTCCCCTGCCTCAAGTATTTACGCCACGATTCTCTTAAAAGAACATAATAAAGACATACAACCAGGGACTGCGATAGGAAAAAGAAAGACTAATACAACCAGATGGCTTTTTGTAGCTTTTACAGATGAGTCAGGGTGCATTTCATATAGCGACAAATGGACAGAGCAGCCAAGTAATGACTTCTTCGTGCCCTGAATTCAAATGCTGGTTCTTGTAGGCTGTTTGCTCAAGTACTCGAGTGTGGTCTGCTCTTTGTCGGATGATTCCTACAATAATTCAGAAAAAAATATATAAGTGTATGTAAAAAAAAAAAAAATGCAGCAGAGGAAACAAGCAGGCAGATGGACAGGAGGAAAATGCAGTCTTATGCAAGCAAACCAGCATTTCTGTCCATAACACTGATGACCCCTGTTTCTTGTCCATGTCTCCAATTACTGCGGCTTTGCAATGGCTCCACGCAGAGGCAGCACGGCAGAGGCAGCAGCTCGGCTCCTCTGCCCTCATCATAACCTCGCACAGCTCTCGCCCAGCGTTTATGGTCTGGTACATCTCAGAGCCACACTCCCTGGGCCTCTGCCAAAAGCTTTTTTTTTTCTTTTTATAAATCAGTTTAATGCCAGTTTAATTATTCTCACGGAGTGGGAAAGAAAACATTTGTGTCCTATGACAAGCACAGTCGGTCTTGGAAGTGAACACAGCATCCTGGTGTATTTGAAGAAAAGAGGAACTAGAAGCAACAAGTTGAAAGGAGCCGACAGGACTCTGATTTCATTTATTCCTGACAATTCAGAGATTCACTCCTTTCTGCCTAGCTACTGCCTTGAATTCGTGCTGCTGACGGCATGCTGAGCAGACAATTCATTACCCAAAGTTCTGGATTCCTTATGCAGTTTGATGCACGGAGCATGCATTGTGCACCAATGCCAGGAGGTCTGAAGCCTGTTCAACAGGGAAAAGGAAAGCACCTGGAGAACGTTATAAGAAACATATCATTTGTGACTGAAATGGAACTCATTCTGTACCCTCTCGTAGGCTGCTCACAGCGCAGGACTCTAGCACTGTATTTACATACAGGCTTCATAGGGCTAAAAAATTATATTCACCTTTAGATTGCCCACATCCACTATCTCCTTAAAAATAATTAAATTAAAATATATTTTTTTAAATGGCAGAAAAGTCGAGTAACTTAAGTATTTATTATCTGCTTTGGGTATATTATTGTTTGGGGTTTTTTTGCACATAGGGGTGTAGGAGTGTAAATCTGCCCCTTGGAGAAATATGGAGCTTGAAATCTTATTTTAAACTACTGTATTATTGAGCAAAGAGGTTTTTTCTGTTCAGCTTTTCACAAGTTACTTCAAAGTTTCTGTTCAGCTTTTCACAAGTTTCTTCCCTTCGTGCTAAAGTCAACGTCAGTGGGAATTAATCCCTGGTTTTACATCCCATGACAACCCCAGGCAAAGGAAATTCAAGCCCCAGTGCATAACACCATCTAAACCAAATGAAAGGCTGAACTTTCTCAGCCTACCTGAGCAAACCTATAATGGCAAGACAAGGTTTCAGCAAAGGAAGACTTTTCCCTGGTGCTGCCATGAGAAAAATGTCAATTTTGGTTTTTGTTAAAGATCAGCCTTATTGAATAGATGGCAATGCTGATTAGAGGTAAAGTACAATAGGAGCAAGTTCTTCTTTTTGTCTGCCACCAGCTTGACTTAGGGTTGAGGGACAGCACCCAGGATCTCCTGAAGTATGTGGGCTCTTGTTATCTGATTATTCTATACTGCACAATCAAGCGGGACCAGTCCTAACAGGGCCAAGTCCCCCTGGGACAGAGCAGAACACAGGGACACCAGAAGAGGCTTGAGGAGAAACAAGGCACATATTAGCACCACACGTGGCTCAGACATCTCTACCGACCAGCTCAGAGCTGGCACACGGCTCCCAGAACCCTGCCCTAGAATCCCTGCACTTTGCCTCCAAAAGAAATGGGGAAAAGCAGCTGGCAAGCTATAAAGCACTCCCCTTCGCTAGCTAATACCCAGCTAACACCCACGGCATCCCTGGCAGCAGGGAGAGCAGAACTCCTCTCCTCTCCCTCCAGCCATCGCAGAGCTTGACGCCTGGGTTGAGCCTGTCGCACCAGCTCTCCTGACGGCAGATGAAGAGGGAGAGACGAAATGAATCACACTGCCTGTAGGCACCTGGCGAGGACTTATTTTAGGAGGACATGAGTCACTGCCTGGCTGTGCCTCCCAGGAGAGCTGCGGCGCAGACCAAGAGCTCGCCATGCACTGCTGATGTCAGACGGGAGCAGTGACATCCACGGGGCCAGGAATAGCTGGACTGACGCTACCGGTGCTCAGAGCTGCACAACAGCCACACTGTGGCTTTTTGGTAGGGCTTCAAGCATGAATCCAAGTCGTAATTGCCCATCTATATCAGGAAAATGAAGTCGTGGTGATAGGAGAGGAGCGGTCGTGGTCCACACAACCATGGGAGCAGGGCCAGCAGAGGAGTTTCAATGGTGCTTCCTCAAAGCAAACAGCACAGGGACAAGGAGAAACATTTCCACCAGCAGCCCATCACCATCTCCATATGCAGCCACCAAGGAGAAGCTTCCCGTGCTGGACTGGCTTCAACTGAGTAACCATTACAGCAGCAAGGAATTACCCATCTTGTCACCTCGCTCTGCTGCAGCCAAATTTGCTCCTCTTCTCCAGCCCATCATCACAACAAATCAGAAAAATATATTTTCAGTCTTTTTTCCAGCTGAACAGAGTTTTCATTAGTGATTAATTTAAATAGTGCACACATTTTAAAACAGAAACCATTCAAGAAAGAAAATAAAACTTCAAGTTTATAATGATAAACTCCTCAGCAAGAGGGAGAATGACCAGCCCCTGTCCACAGAAACGATGTCCAGAAGCAGTAGCATATTTTCAATATCAAGAAACTCTGAAACCAAACTCATTCCCAGAGTTCACAACAAGGTCTCTGCTGGCTTTAAGCCCATCTTCAGCATAATAGATGGGAAACTGTGTACCACAAGCTAAATATCACTCCTCCACTCTTTAGACTTGTATTTTACTACATCTTTCCACACTGATAATGGATGTCCAATGCCACAACTGATGGATGTACAAAAAAGCCTGAAACGGAGTGTTTTCACAGCTGAGGGCAAGCCACACCACCCAGCTGTGAGGTATACCCTAAGTGATGCACAGAGCTCCCAACCCCATCACCGCCACACCACAGCCCCCAAGCAGTGCCTGATCGAGCAGGGAGCGGGCAAAGCTCGTGCTCAGTGCTGTGAACCCCAGTTGTGTAGGATGTCTGCTGGCAGGACAAATGGAAAAGGAACGCCATTCCCGTTGTGTACCTTTAGGGAAACGGATTTTCCTTCTCATCCAGGATGGCACCATCCTTATGGCCTTTGCAATCCTTTCCATGACAATGTGGTCTCTGCCGCACGTCCCTCCCGATGTTACCACGCTTCCATTGGTGCCAGGAGGCAGCAGCAGCTAACGTTTCTGTAGCCGTTTTGCAGACTCTTTCATTAAGCACTTCTGTTGATGTTGCAAGAAGTAATCACACACTATTACCAGGCCCAGTCACAACACGCAGCCACACACTCGTCTTTCCATCAACAAACTGATTTCGCAGCAACAACAACATCTGCGCTTCAGCTTTTCAGACCCAGATACAATTACCATCTCATTTCTCTGTCTGCGAGGGAGAAGATGCAGAAGGGCCAGCTAGGCTGAGGACATCAGCACCTGGAAAGGTGCCCACGTGGATTTTACCAGGGATGTCAGGAGAGATGCCACCTCCTCCCACACATGGACGGAGAGCCCTTTTTGCATCATTCCCAAGCAGCTGTGTGTAAGTGCAGGGAGCAGCACCCAGCTCAGTTTATCTGGATTCACCCCAGCCGTGATTAGCAGGCAGATGAGCACGCTGCACAGCACCACTGCCTTCGTCTGGGTCCCATAGCCCGCTGCCCACGTAAGTCAAGATGTGGGGAAGCAGCCACAACACACGGCAGGAGCACAGGGAGCCTCACTGATGGCCCTGAAGTCACCTCGTGTTCAGGAAAATAAAACACCTTGCTTTGCTTGACAGCCCTGCAAGCCCAAACCACTTTTAGTACATGATGACCTGCCCGTGCCTCAGAAACCCCCTGCACTCAAAGCCCCCCCAGTTCAGAGGTGAGGACGAAGCACAATTGGCTTACTGCAGCTCAGCACGTTGACACCAGCACCAGAACCACGAAGGTCACCAGCACCCGTCCCCCTGGGTCACAACAAAGCCAGGGGATGTCACGTAGCACAAGCCTTGCTCGTTGAAGCTTGCAAAGGGGACGTTGCCGCTCTGCTGCGAGCTCCACGCTTACACACGGGCAGTGACAGAGGCTCTGCTGACACACGGCGACTTGTTCAACTCCGCTTCGACCGCACGGCTGCCAGCTCGTACACAGCGCTGCGGGAGCTGCATGGTGCCTGCTCCACACATCCGTGTTTGCAGACGCTTGTTAGCACCGCGGGGAAGACGAGCTGGAGCATTTTCTTTCTTTTTCCCTCCCCACCATAGTCAGGGCGGGTGAAATCATAGGAAAGCCTCGCAACGCCCCAGTTAATGATTTTTGCTTTAATCACAAAGGTTCACCAGAAAGATACTCAAGCAAAAAGCCTTTATCGTCACAAGAAATCTAATGCAAATGGAAACCCCGGCTTTGCTTTGAAAGGCAGTACACTCTTGGACTGTCACAAAAGAACACAAAGTACCGGCTTGCTTGCACAGCCCATGTATCTTCACATAGAGGTAATTTATTATCATGTCCAAAAAAAAAAAAAAAAAAGAAAAAGAAAAAGTGCCGGACCTGGAGAGAAGGAAAGGCATTTCTGGGAGCAGATGATTAAAGGAAGAGCTACAGCTAAAGAAAAACATCATGCAGGTTCTTGTGAGCAGAAGGAGCCATTGCAGTACTCCAACCTATTTATCTGTCATGGGCTGGATGTTGTCTGAGCTGACACATGAGCAAAGAGTGAGAAACCACCTGTGTTTATGACGCTGCCACCTCCCAGGTTCCCTCCCCTCTCCTCATACCTGGCCCAGCACACCCAGCCCTGCCTCAAGCCCACCCACCCTTCCTCATACCAACACAGGGGATTTACCCCACAAGATTTCCCAAACCGCTCACCATCCCCAGGTCTGCTCATTCCCACCCACCACTCAAAACATCCCCAGGTCCTCCCTACACCAAAACAGAACTGTACAGACATTCCCCTGCCCTCTGAGGAGCAGTTTCCCCTTCCTTCCTCTGAGCCTTTCCTTCCTCTAAGACAGCTGCAGGCCTGCTCAGACCCACCCATCTCTTAATTAGGTATCTGAGATAATTACGTCCCCATAGCTTCCTCCTGCATAATCTGCTCCCAACAGTATCTTTCAGAGAAGCACTGAATTTTCATGCCTGAATCACTTGTTTATTCTCTCATTTTCTCATGCTTCCTCTCCCAGAGGGAAAGTGTTAAGGTGAAGGAAAACTCTTCTCTAGCCTCGGCTCCATCTCCACCCCTCTCCCGTCTCCTTGAGCACCCCCCAGGGGGTGACAGGCTTCAAGCCTTTACCCTTTCTGCACTGGAATTTCTCTTAATGCTGTCAAGCATCCAGATTTGCCCAAATCCTGCCATTTTTTCCAAGTACAGCCATCCCAGAGTAGCCCCAGCCAGTTACCTGGGGAAGTTTCCAACATCCATGAGATGCTTGTAGAGCAGCTGAATAAAAATACTCCCGCAAGCACACCAGAAGGTCCCTGGCCACAAGGCCCCCTTGTGCTTGTGGGTCCATCCAGAGGTCCCACCGTGCAAGAAGGGACACCAGGGTTTACTGCTCCCCCTCTTTTAGGCAGTATCTTCCTCTTGTGTGAGATTAACTGTGCCTGAAACTTTGTGTCCTGACATTGTCTCTTAACGAGCTTCAAGTTTTAATGAAGATGGGAATTTTTTCAGTCATTATTTTTCCTTCCTGGTTGTTCAGGGTTTTTCCCCTATAGCACCCTATTAAACTAAATCCATGCATTCATGCAGTAAACAACCCACTAACCAGGTCAATGCACATTATTCATTAATTATTCCGGAGCTCTGCTGCAGTCAGATTGACTCATTTTTTTTCCCTCCTATTTTCCGTCCCTCTGCTCCCCATTTAAGCAGGGAAGGCAAAGCTCCCAAGCTGCAGGTAGCCAATTAAGTGCTCCTGGCCCATTGCTGCTGGGAGGCACAGCACCTGGGGCCACAGCAGGGCCTGCACGACCCCGTCCCGCAGCAGCAGGGAATTTCTGCACTCCCTCTGGTGCCCCTTTGCAGTCCCCGCTTGGGAAGCCAAAGGTGGGACCGACACCTATTTGCTGCCCCCGTTCCTAATGTGACAGGGTTGGGGGTATGAACCATCCACCCCAGAATCATCTCACGGGGCAGAAAGGAGCCAGAAGCTTTGCTACTTCAGTTTCAGCTGGTTTTCACTTAGCGAACACCCCAGGGCCTTGGTCTCATCAGCTGTATCTCTGCTCTGCCTCTTAAAACATCCTGAAATTGGCCCTGACAGCCCATCACTGACCAAGCCCCTTACTGCCACTGGTAACACATCGCTGATAACACGTTCAGAGGGAGCCAACTGCTTGAGAATTCTCCTTCTCCTTATACATCCTCCTTTACTACACTGCTTAGAAGTTTTCACCTTCTCCTGTCAGGCTCTGGGTGTCACACTTGTTTCTCTGCCATCTGCTAGCTATGATTTCACCTCGCATTTCCCTCAAAGCTTCCTCTGTGACTTGGCATTTTGTCAGCTTTGGAAGGAGACGTGCTCCTGCTGGAGCTGCTGCCCTCTTGGCCCCATCACTCCATTTGCTTTACCTTCCTTTTTGGACTGCTCCTGCTGAGGAGCTTGTCTGAGAGTTCACCCCCATTTAGAAGTCACACCTGCCTGGATTTCTACCAGCACCAATAAGCTGTCAGCCCAAACTCTTCCCTTGTAAGGATTTTTTTTTTTCTTTCGTGCACAACACTGGGCTTTGAGGTCCAGTACTGGACTAAACAACCTCCTCCCTCTTTAATTTCTCGACCTTTCTATGCTGGAGAGAACGGTGCTGAAGGTGCTGATAGTGTTTTCTTTGTTTTCACTCCTGAGGCATTTGCACAGATTGTGTTTGATTGCAGCCCTGTCCTCCTGTCCACCAGGGTTCAGTCTCCTATGAAATCCTCCTTCCTAACTCGCTGCAAGAATGGTTGATTAAAAAACAAATTAAGTTTCTCTGTGGGGTTAAACCCTGGCATGTTGCCTACATTTAGTACTGCTCTCTTTCCTATAGGCTTTTCTTCTTCCCTGACACTTCCTATCAGCAGCAGAGACTTCTCCTGGCTTGTTATTTCAGATGGGCTGGGACTGGAACATCTATCCTGCCAGGTGCCCTTGAGTACTCAATAAATTAAATAGCAGATATACCTTCATGTAGTCTGAACACGAGGGAACTGCACTCTTTTTATATTTTTTCTTGAAGTATTGCCTTCCTGCACTTGTAGAAATGATATCGCAGCATCAAATGACTGTATTAGAAGTGCTGTGATTACTTCATTGGGACAGACTGCAGAGTCAGCCTCAAATAAAGACGTGTCATTTTGGCACGCTTAGATTGATAACGCACCGAGTGCTAGCATGGGCACCACGTCCCCACAGCACTGCAGCTTAGCAGTACTGCTAAATGCTAGATGGCTAGGGCTGGGTAAGTAAAGAATTCAGACTCTTTTTGTGGAATTGCCATTAAATTTAAACATAACTTGAAATTCAAAGCCTTGTGCAGCCCCGACTTATGATCCCACCAATTGTTTGCTCTTCCTTGATGGTGAAGTGGCCAGCTCTCACAAACATCACAGCCATGGCAGAGGAGCATATCAAAATGCAGCACAGATGCCTTGCATTAGTAAGTGGGGAGGATTTTGGAGCTGTGCGACCTTATTCTGTCCTTTCACAGATTTTCTAACAGCACCAATTGACCAAGTGATGCCGACACAGCACCAAGCCATCTTGGGACACCTCTGGATTTCATCTATTTCATTCACAGTGACTATCTGGCACTTTTTCTCCAGAAAACTTTCACTCCCAGAGTCTCAGAATGGGTTTCTCTCTGTCTCTTTTGAAGAGCACTTGGGGGATCTACAAGGTCTTATGGCCTAACTCTGCTAAGTAAGCACCTGGACTAGCCAACAAATGGTGTCAGCAAATGTTAGCTGTCTGTGTATCTGTAAAGATGTGGCACCATCAATTTTAATGCCACCAGTGCGGCAAAAAAAAGTGATCCATGGAAGCACTTGCTTCAGGGCATCACATAAAACCATGGGACAACACATGTGCTTGTAGCCCAGAGCTTCTGCGACCTGAAGGATGAAATGAACCGCCTCTGATCTGCAAGAGATGAGTGGAATTAAAAAATCTCTAGCAATTAGATATCTGTAGGAACAGTAAAGGAGCTCCAAAAACAAGACGAGAAAAGGCACCCGGTATGTCAATGCATGGGAAGGATCTTAATCAGCGACTGGGGAAGTTGGAGGAGGCCTTTCCCTCTCAACAGTCTATGTTGACTCTTGCCCTTGTTGTCTGCCATCCTCATTACACCAAATCAGACCACCCTCATGAATCCCACCAGCAAAGGGGAAAAAGCGCATCCATACATGTGCACACGTAAATACAAATGCACTAGGAAGCAACCAAAATCCTTCCAGGACCGACAACATTGCCCAACAGGCCACCTCTGCTGGATTGCCATGTTTTGAGACAGGAATTATCCCTGCTGCATCCAACACAGGGCAGCACAAATTACAAGATAGAGGCTGAGTCAACATGCAAATCCATAAACACAAGTAACGGCAGAAAAGCACATTTAATTAGCCACAAATAAAACCTTCCCTTTCCACTTTTTCCTGTGCATTTTAAAGCATGTTGATACACCAGTAAATTGGAAGTTTTAACCCTGGGTCAAAAAAAGAAAACTCAGGTTTTTATAAAGATAATAGGCAAATATGTGAACTGAATAAAGAGCTACCCACAGGTGAGCACACACTACATGCATATGGGTGGCTGACAGCATTCACTTTGGGGGGAGGAAAAAAAAAAAAAAAAAAAAAAAAAAACTGTTCATGTTTTCTCTCTCAAATCCTCAGTAACCTCGCTAATCAAATCTTACCAAAAAAGAGAGAGCGAGTGAGAGAGACAATAAATCTCTTGCGCGTCTCCTGGCTATAGCAGGGAAGCTGAACACCCATCACGGGGCTGCAGAAACTGGCATCTGCATTCAGAATCATCAGTCACCATCTCAACTTGTCATCAGGAGATATTTGGGAGAGATTTCCTGGACCAGATATTCTATTTAAAAGGATGTTCATACCCTCTGGATTCATGATTGCAGAGAATAACAAGTGAATCAGTAATTGCTGGCCATTTGTTTTAAAGTCTTGCCTATCATATTTCTTTTCTTTCCTTTTTCCCTATTCTGGAAAACTGCTTACACATTAATTTCTTAAGGATTTAACGAGGTAGGCTTTTGTTGCGCTATCCATCACAAATAGTTATTAAAAGAGACACAAAAATCTCAGAGGGATGAGAACGAGTCAAAGGAGCTTGCCCCAGGAAGCAACAGATGGAAATCCTCTTAGCCACAAACCTGAGCCACAGGGCAAACAAAGGTTTGGAGTGAGCTGAGACCCACAGGTAGCAAACCTAACTGCCAGCTTCGTGTTTTACTCAGTGCCAAGTGGGATAAATAATTCACGCTTGCTCCCAGTGAAGCCTTCCTGATGGTTTGGTCACCTGGCAAAATTATAACCTATTCACAAGCCTTTAGTGTGCATTTCTAACAGATTTTGGTATGTCAGCGTAGCTCAAAGGGACTGGAGGAATGCTCACATTGCATCTACAGGAAGCAGTTGCAAGCAAGAGTCTAAGAGGCCACAGGCTAAAACATCTGCTGGCACAGTAAAGGTCTCAACTCTCCAGTACAGGAGACATGGATGCACAGGAGAGAATCCAACAAAGGGCCACAACGATGGAGGGACTATGATTGTATTGAGGAGCAGCTGGGGGAACTGGGGTTGTTTGGCCTGGAGAAGAGAAGGCTCAGGTCAGACCTTATTGCTCTCTACAGCTACGTGAAAGGAAGGTGTGGGGAGCTGGGGGTCAGCCTCTTCTCACAAGTAACCAGTGATAGAACTAAAGGGAATGGCCTCAAGTTGTGCCAGGTTCAGGCTGGAAATAAGGAGACATTTCTTCTCAGAAAGAGAAGTCAGGCAGTGGGATGGGTTGCCCAGGGAGGTGGTGGAGTCACCGTCCCTGGGGGTGTTCAAGGAAAGGTTGGACGTGGTGCTTAGGTGTGGGAAAACGGTATGTGGAGTATGTTAGACACAGAGATGAAGTGAGAAAAGGAAAATGCAGAATGAGGTGAAAGGCACATAGCCTGAAGATAAAGGAGGTATAATTGGGAGACAAGAAGATCAAAAAACAACAGGTGCAGTCCAGCCTGTTGCTCATCAGTACACAAAAATAACAGAAATCACAGAAGCGCCTCTCCTGTGAAAGAAGGCTGAGAGAGTTGACACTGCTCAGCCTGGAGAAGAGCACTTACCAATATATACAAATACATCTCACACGTAGGAGGGTGCAAAGGAAATGGAGTCAGGCCCTGCTCAGCAGTGCTCAGGGCCAGGCCCAGAGGCCGTGGGTCCAGCACGGAGCCCTGGCGGCTCCCTCTGCTCCTCCGGCAGCACTGCTGGGCCGAGCGGATGCCGGAGCCCTGGCACAGGCTGCCCAAAGGGACTGGGGACTCCTCGGGGACATCTCCAGTACCTGCCTGGCCATGGGGCTGGGCACCCTGCTCGGGAGGGCCTGCTGGGGCTGGGGGGCACAGGGGCACCCAGAGGTTCCTGCCAGCCTTAACCATCCTGTGATCATGAAACCTAAGGAAAATAATAGAAAAGTCATCATAAGAGCCAACAAATAAACTAGAAATCCATGAATACAGGAAAAAAAAAAAAAAAAAAAAAAAAAAACAGAAGATAATTAAATATGCTCACTGCACTGAGGCAGTGAGCATAGCAGGTCTTGCACAATGGTGCAAGAGGAGCAGATAAAGCTCTGGCTGTAGGATCTGGCAGTATCAGGCTTGAACCTCACCTTACTTAACTGCCTCACTAAGTCAACTACTCTGCACAAAGTTCCACCCCTTAGCAGGGAAAGGTTTCCCATTACCTTTGTTTCCCTCCAAAAACGGCATCTCTTCATGAGGCTTCCCTTTCAACATACCAGTATTTTCTCACAAATCCATTTTGTCAGAAGTTTGACAGAGCTGTAACAGCGAATGATATGTTACCTGCTAAATCAGTACAGAAACCTTTTGGCTAACAAGTATGTTCATGCAGATTTGAGCGCATGCATGGCATATTTCTTTAGACTTTTTTTTCTAAAGATACTATTTCTTTTACTTGCCCAGAACTGTTAGAAACCCTAGCTTATGCAGTTTCATCCGTAATTGCCTTTTGCAGAGCAGAATATGATATAGCCTAACATGATGCACCACAGATGTTCCAGTTGCAATAGCAAAAATAAAGGTTTATAATCCGGGGCAGTCTAACAATGTCTGGGTCTACATCGCTAAAGGCATCTGCCCTTGGAAGCAAGCCCTGGTACTGCACTAAACACTGTGGAGATTTACATCAGCATGTCAGAGCTGACCCTCTCTGGAACACTGCACAGCTCTCACCTGGACCTCTTGTAGCACCCCTATGGCACCGATAATTACGATTCTTTTTGTGATTATAGAACCAGTACAGGGCAGAAGACTTCAACACTGATGGCAACAGAGTGATGGTGATAATGTAGCACTGATGTCAATAAGACACGTTCCTTTGTTAACAGTGTGAACCACATAATGATTAAAAGGCAGCTTTTTGCTGACAGTATCAAGAGAAGACTTTTATTTTCAGTGAGCAGCTGCTGCTTTTTCATAAAGTGACTTTCCAGTAGAAATAATACAGCAGACTGGTATTGCCAGGAACAGCCTAATGTCTGAAGTTTGTGGACTGGCAAACACAGCCCTATTCTGCTAGTATTTGAATCACCAATAAACCAAATGGCCCATCTCCAGTTTTATGAGAACTGCAAGTTAAGCCAGGCTGGAAAAGAGCTAGAAAAAAAAAATGGGTCACACAGATTGTTCCATTTTAATGAAAGGATCATTTGCAAACGTCATTTCCCCCCCCCCCAATCCACCATGAATTTCTCTTCCCCCAGACCTTCTCGTGCTCAACTTTAGTATCTTTGACTCCATGCTTTCATTCCCCTAAAGCAAAGTATATGGCCCACTCAGAAATAAATGCAAAGAACATCATGTAATGATGCCTACACTAAGCAGAGGCCATAGCTAATAGCACATATCTTCATCTGGTATTAACCAGCATTTTAATGCCTCCTGCTGCACTGCACGGCTCTCTGTGGAGCTGCCCTGCCAAAGGTACTTGAATTTCTGCATTAGTTTTCACCTGAGCAACTCCATGATGTGGAGGTGCTTGTTGCTGGTGAGCAGGTTAATGGAGAAGCTCGAGGGAAACAACTTCAAGATCTTTTTACAAAATCTGTTTGGTTGCCCCTGACAAACACAGGCAGATATGCCCTGTATTTTCTACCAGTGCAAAACAAAGCTGGATACAGGCAAATACAATACCTGGCATCTAAATTTCAGTTGAAAAAACAAATAGCACTAAAACACAGCACACCAGGACTCAAGAGATAACAGAAATAAAGGGAATAGGGTAGATGTCTGAGAATAACATTCCTCACCATACTAAACACCCAAGATTTCCTTCCTGAAATAGCAGGGTAATGAGCCCTCAAATATTACCTATCCCCCAGCAGTCCAGGCTCTAACCTCTAATCCTAAAATTGCTTTATTCCTGAAGTCATATTGATTCACATTTTTTACCACGAAGCTCTGCTTGTTTCTTTGCTGCAGGATGCGGGCAGCAACCTCCACTACTGCAGGCTCAGAGCACCAAGCAAGGCTTTCTGAAGGGTTTCTAGAAGCAGAGGTGGGGAGCAGGGTAACTCCAACCTAATATTGCCCCCAAAGCACTTTAAACACAGAAGGTAGGAAGACATTTAAGGTAGCCTACTGAGTGCTCCAGCAAGGCTTTTGTTGGGCACAGACCCTGATAATGCAGGAACTCTCTGGACCTGCTCTTGTTGGTTCTCAGCAGGTCCCAGAGCAATAAGAAACATGATGTGGCCAAAGGGAAGCTGCACCTGGGCTGATGCCCAGAATCAATAGCAGGGTTTCCATGGGGAGCTTGGCCAGTCTGCCAAACACCTGCCTCATTGGGCCAGCACAGAGCTTCATGTCAGCCTGATTTGCCTGGTAAAGATGGATGGAGAACACTGTGGCTCTTCAGCAGTCATGCAAATATGAGAAAAAGAACACTGCTCCTACTGACAGGAGCCAGGACTCCACTGGAAATACAGTCGGTACCCATGCAGATGCTCATGTCTTCTCAAGCAGGTAGCCACCAACTCATAGGGTGACCCTGGGTGTGGGATGGTACTGATGAAAGATGTGGGGGGCAAGAACAGAGAGCCCAACTGCTCCCCACAGCAGGCACAGCTGTAACTCTTGCAGCTGAAACACCAGGAAGATGCTGGAAAAGTACGAAGGTTAAAGGAGAGTCAGAAAGATGACTACAGAATTGTGACTAAGGAAAACTCTTTACAGAGAGAAGCCAGAGGTGTATTAACTAAAGGAAGCTTGATGACATGATGAAAATAGGGTTGGTTTAGTTACAGTTAATAAACAGAGGTCATTAAGCTTGTAACCTATGAGTTCACATCAGATGGTTACATATGGTTCTATATTTTAATAACTCAGAAGTGAGGATACTAAGAAAGGATCATAAGAATTACTTTCTCCAAAATCCTTGCAACCTACAAAATACACTGCTATTGGCTGTTGACTTAATCCAAGAGTAAAATCCTCCTAAACTCCCACACACACCTGTGGTTCTGCCAATAGCAAGGCAAGCATGTTCACACTGGCTGCGCATCATCCCTGAACTCATGATCAACACCAGCAAGAGCCTCCTTCATGCTGAACATTCCCACAAGCTACATTTATTGAACAACGTGTGGTAATTTGACATGTTGAAATAGCAGGAGTGTTCTATCCTGATACTGATTTTCCCAAGGCATGTTATATAGATTGATACCAAGTGTAAAAAGAGAGAGAAAGAAATATTTCTTTTCAAATTTACTAAAACTTCATTGGAGTTGGAATTGTTCTCTAAAAGCTTTGAACCTGCAGAAACAATATTTTCTAAGAAAATGGTCCTAACAAAGAGCACGTCAGATTCTTAATAACACCTTGTCAGGGATTTTGCTGTGCACTAAGAGCACATTGAATGAAATACACCAGTGCAAAGGCAGGCAGGCAGTTTCTAGGACTTAGAAGCTGCAGGACAACCCCCAAAACCTGCTACATGCCAATAAAAGCAGAAGATATCACTTGCATTACGCTTCTGTCTCCTTGAAAGGGAGTTTAAGAATTTAAAACTCTTTTTGAAAGTAGGTCTTTTCCCTAAGACCACAGCATAAAGAGGGGGCAACTTGCTGGGGTTTTATATTTTAATATTTATATTTTGTTCATAGACCTTTTTTGATCAGTCCTGTTTGCAGTGTCTCTCACCTAGAAATTACACTTCGGCTAGACTCTGTACTACTGCCATCCAGCAGGTCAGTTCAAAACAACCCCCTTAACACTAGTGGAGAAGTTATTATATTTCCCTATTCCTATCGCCTCTTGTGTCTCTCTCAGTCCGTCCAGGGGAAGGCAATTTAGATCTCAGGTCTAACCCAGCATAAATGTAACACAGCATATATTTTTTACTGTCACCAATGGCCACCAAGCCCTCTAAAAAAACTCCTGTATTTTATCCAGTTACTGTTACGTAGAGCATCATAGATTAGACTTGCCTGAAGAATAATTAGGTTTTGGATCAAGTATACTTCAGGGATGTTTTTACTAGTGCTGGAAATGCTGGTGCTAGAAAATTTCATAGCATCTATGATTCTGTGAAATACATCAACAGAAAGCAACATTTACAATAGTGGTTAACCACGCCTGTATATAAAGAATTGTGTCTAATTCTTTTTTATTATCTTTTATTTTTCCAGTTCTGAGCAGTTTGTTCTTTCTCTCCCTTTTTAATTAAGGCAACTTTAAAAGCCAACATATCTAACCGGGAAGTCACTTACACAGATCAAGTCACATTAATCTCCTTTTTTGATTGACCACATTGATCGTGTTCCCGAGTTGTTTTCCTCAGCCCCAAGGCAGTTCCGCAGAGCTCCCCTCCCTTCAGGTCCTGTAGAATCACCCAAATTCAGCCCAAAGGGTAACAATTCAACCTCATTTTCCTGGTGAGGAATTGTCCAACACACAAACCACCTACTCCAGTCTTCAAAACCTACAAAAAAAAAATAGAATGGCAGTTTTTTTTTTTTTTGCCAGCAGTGTGCCAAAATTACAGACAGCTCCTCCAAAAAAAATCTGAGATTTGACAGAAGACATCTACAAACCAAAACTTTTGAGTAGTGCTTTCATAAATGCAAGCTTCGTAAGAATGAATCAACAGCACAACTTTGTAAAAATAAACAGCTCTCAATGTTGATAACAAAGCACATTTATGATTTTTGATAAGTTTTGCAGCCGTTACTTTGATTTATTTTCATGTTCAAGGATCATTACCATAACAGCAAAAACACCTGCTTTGCTTCTGGGCCTAATCCTGCCTGGACAACACTTAACACGGGACTATATCTATTTTAAAATCACCTGAAAACATTGTATACATTCAAGAAGTCACCAATCAAGTCCATATGCAATCAAGTTTTGTCACTCTTTGTACTTCTTTCTATGGAGTGTTGAAGAGAGAGCAAGAAGAAAGGATTAAATTTGGGGGAAAAAAATATTAGACCTAAACCAGAATTTTATACATGTGGTTCCTAGCATGGAAACCAGATGTTGACTTAAATGCCCAAATGCCCTTTAGGTTAACTGGGAAGGACTGGGTGCCTAGGCATCAGATGCAGAGCACTAAAAGAAAGGGGACTTTCAGTAGAGAGTGGATCACGTCAACCAAGAAAAAAAAAAAAAGTGGAAGAAACTGCCTTTCGCTCAGACTTAGGTGGCTAATGCTGGACTACATTTAGACATCTCTTCCAAATATAGTTTCAGAGCAGAAATCCCCTGTGTTTTGACATCTAAAGCATCATATTTAGGTTCAGACAATCAGCTCAGCTTTCTCTTCATGGAGACAGAAGCTTACAGCTAAAGCAGATTAGAGGAAAGGGGAAAAGGAAAACTCAAATAAGGTTATTTTCTGGCTTGAATATATAAGCCTCAGACTGTATTTGTCAAAGGCTTCAGTGTTTCTTGAGATTACATGGAGTTATATTCAATGGACTTGGAGTTTCTCAAGCTTTTGGTTTTAGCTACTGAGAAGTCCTGATTTGCACATTGTCTTTAATTAGCAAAGCACCACAGTCTTGGAAAGCTGGAGGAAGATCTGCAAAGGCACTTGGACAACAGGCAACTGATTTGTGCAATGGAAGTTTGATGCATGTATGAGAAGTCTTCAGAAAACCTGGGTGACAGATTTTGGATAATGAACAAATCTTGAGGCTGGCCCCTAGCACTGGATCAGATATCACGGTTTGTTCCCCAGAATATATATATTGGAGACAAACGTGTATAGGCAACCACACATGCCAGATTGCAGATTGGAAGTTAAGATTGCAAAACTACTAGCAAACAAAAATACCTCTTTGAAATGGAAACATTTTTTGAGTTTCACTCAAATGAAGTACGAGCCTTCCAAGGAACATCTTGATTATTTCTTTTTTAAAAAAAGCAGATATGCAGCAGATTTGTTTACACTACTTGAGATAGACTATTTCTTTTTTAGAAATGGAAACTAATACATCTGTTGAATGCAGATACAAAACATTTGCAGTATGTCTGGGCTCTAGCTCCATTTAGCTATGCAAAATAGGTATTTGAGTGTGCATGTCTTGCACACAGAGGGTGTTTACATATATATCTTCTGCATAAGTAAATTCAGTGCTCAAGCTAATACATATTCTCAGTGTGCAAATCGTGTTTGAGGGATCAGTCCTCCATGAGTGAAGAATATCACAATTTTTAAAAATATAACTTGTTGCAAACATAGGGGAATAACATAATAGATGTTTTATTAAACATCCAGACTCTAGTCATGGCTAAACCCACCTCTGAACATATTCTGAGTGCTACGTCACTGCTCCTACTGATAGGCATTTGCTAGGAATTGCTGCTAAATTAATAAAAATGCATAAGACTTTTACAAAATGCCCAGTATTAATTGAAGCACTCAGCATCTCATTAATTCTGAGAATATAATGGACTTTTGATTAGGCAGTTTGTTAAGCATCTATTCCCCGGTGTTCTCACCTGATTGCAGTTATCACCCCATCAGGTGTTGCAGCCATACCTGCAGAGTATGAACTGCTGGTGCATCCTCGTTCCAGGAAAAACACATTAAAGTAATCTGGAGCACCACGCTGTCTGGGTTTCCCATTCATGGGAAACCATTCAGTTCCTAGAAGATTAAATTTAAAAAATTACTAATTGGCTTAAATTGCAGACCAACAATGTACTCTACTTAAATATCCAGTTCTTATTTTTTTCTAGTGCACTACCTGATGATTTGCTGAGATGAGTGCTTATAGTGGCTCAGTTTCAAAGATGATGCTAGATCTGTCCTGAAATTTAACTGGTGCAGATGCAGATGAATGGGTGAGCAGGATTAACAACCCTGTTCCTCTCTCTGAGTATAGCACGTGTAGGGAGAAGAACAGACGGGAGAGATGTGTCACCAACTTTAGACTCCGTATAGAGTCACTGGGGGGAAAAAACAAATCTCAGTTTAAGCTCTTATTCCCTTATGCTAGGGAATACTTGGATTGCCTATACGCAAAGGTTTTTGTTTGCTTTGCAGTGTGTTTTTCATTTGTTTTGTCAGTTTGTTTGAACTTTTCAGGAGGTATTATTCCTCTGTCATATCATATTTATCTATCAATGTTGTTCTACTTCCAACTGGTTTACAGGACTTGGAAGTGAGATTTAGTCATCTGCAATGTCTCAGTCCTCCAGAACCTTTTTAATTAATTCCCCCAATACTAACTTAGCTAAAAAATTATCTATTATATAATTAACTGGGCCATCTAAAAATTTAGATTTTTGTGCGTACAGAGGAGATGATAGGTATGCAGACCTAACAATTCATTTCATCATTTCCATCTGAACATTTTTATTGATACTTGATTTTGAAATCCTGTTCCTTCATAGAGAAAGGCTCCAAAATAAATTCTCAAAGCTCCTTCACATGGAAGTGAAACAGAAAAAAAATCAAGCTGGATTTTCTGTTTATAGTACTATTCACCCCCAGGAATCCATCTTGCATCATAAGCACTGACTGGATTTGATACACCTTTACAGTTTCTGAAAAAGCTTTATGGTTTTTGAAAAGTGTGGATACTTGTGCTTCTTGCAGGGGACAATTTCTTCTTTTATAAAGAAGCTGGACACATTTTTTCCCTTTGTGCCTCTCCCCTACTGACTATAAAGGAACCCTGGAAAGCTAAATTGGAGATTTCTAAAGACTTTTTTCTTTTTTTCAGACATTTGCTGTAAATGTCTAACATGGCAACTTTAAAAACTACCTATTCTACCTGCAAATGTTTTCCCTTTTCAGCTGTTTCTCTTTTTCAAGAAGTGCCCTATCTGTATATGTAATAACCACAAAGCACTGAATTTGAAAGCATTATGGTCATTAAAACAAAAGTATCTTCAGGATATTCTGAGCCAGCACCAATGCAGTCCTGCATGAAATGGAAATATTTCTAAAGATATTAACATTGCAATCCACATCTCTAGAGCCCAGTTTATGTTTTGCCTCCAAGCCTAGTTTCCAATCCTCTACAATTTTTTGGCACCCACCCAGACCATGAACATTTACAGTTCTTATCACTCTAAAGAAGAACTACCTCACCTCACTGATGGTCTGAATCAAGCCGGAAAGCCACAGGTTTTATGAATCCAATTATTATTCAGTGCTTGATAATATCATCATCATCATCATCTAGTGCTGTGTTCTTCCCACTCATGTGCTTGGGATCCCCCAAAGCAGGGACATCCTCATCCACTATGGCATCATCCACCCTGTCCCAAGATGTTTCTTCTCTTCAGCAGCCGAGGGGCAGCTAGCCTGGAGATGCAGCTAGACCATGACATTTCCACCCAGTCTCAACATACTTATGCTCCTGCAGTTTAGACTACATGAGGCTAGGAGGCAAGATTGTGTGCCTGAGCACCATCATTTCCCTGCATAGATTCATAGAGAGGTAACAGTCACCTATAGGGCAGGTAATCGTGTACAAAGTCAATACGCTGGCTGGAGAAGCCTTCAACCTTCCTCCTAGGCTTCTACATGAAGGTAGGTTATTTTTTCCATACTAATCAGGTGAAAAACGGGAATAGGGTATTCTATCAACAACTGATAAATACCTGTGTGGCTTTAGATTGTGTAGAAACCCCTGCATGAAATCACACATTGACTTTGCTGGCTGGCCCAGTAAGAGCATTGACTGTGTTTGGGTTCAGTTTCTCAAGCTCGAGGCTCCCAGCAGTATCCTTGGTTATGTGAACACCTCTTAAAGCCAACACATCTAACAGTTGTGATGCTGCCATTACACCAGAAACAAGGAGACAATACAGTGATTGACAATCTACTCCAATATCATGCAAGCCTTTAAAAAATGTGTTCCTGGGCTGTCAGGGGAGAGCTGTTTGCTTTCGAGGGCTCCGCTTTCAGAAGTTTTAGAATCCCTTAGGAAGTAACCAACCATATAATGATAATACAATTCTCCAGCTGTTAGACATAAGCAATAATACTTTTTCCCAATATTCATCGGACTTGCCTACCATATGTTACATTTCAGTACAAACAACCTCACGCTATTTGCACCACACTTTAAACACTCTTAAGTGATTTTGGTAGGAGAGTGAAGCATGTTGCGCCCAGTGCTGTGAGAATAATTGATTTCTTTGGTTTGTTAGTCAAACCAATGACACTCACTGAGGGCCAGAGAGAAACTTACTCCAGGTTAAATAAAACATTTTGTTTTGATAGTTGATAAAAGCAGAGAAAACCCAGCGAGAGTTGCTTGAGCTAATAGTGTCAGTTCAGTTCAAAACCATTTTCTACTTGATCAGTTCGGAAGACATTTTACCCAAACCCTTCACACTTTCCTCAAAAGACAACCCTAAAAACACTCTGAAATATTTCTACATCACCTCTCCCGATGGCTTTTGTTTTACACTGTTCATAGCCGTGACCTGCATTGCCTTATGCCCGGTGATTGCCTTTGCCCAGTCCAGGAATTACTCATCCTCCTTCACAGCCTGTGTAAAGAGTTGCTGTGCTTCACAAGTAGGCAAAAGAGCCAGTGTTTTAATGGCTAAAATTTACTCCTGCAGAAAGGAAAGACTGTCTTTCAAAACCTGCCTCTGAAGTGTGGATCTGAAATGGGACCTATAGTACAACCTGGATGAATAGCCAAGCCATGGGAGACAGGAGGAAAACAAACCGTTCTCACCTGGGGTTTGAGAGTCACAGCTACAATTCAGAGCGCCTGTATTTCATGCAGGTCTCCGTATGTATAGCTCCACACACTGGCTCTAGCTCAGTTAGTGAAAACACTGACCAAAAGGCCAAAAGGCTTAGCTATGACATAGAAGCTGAACATGAATGAATCTACCCATGAATCTCA
Organism: Oxyura jamaicensis; assembly: GCF_011077185.1. Taxonomy (NCBI): domain Eukaryota; kingdom Metazoa; phylum Chordata; class Aves; order Anseriformes; family Anatidae; genus Oxyura; species Oxyura jamaicensis. The sequence goes on along the minus strand of NC_048897.1, from coordinate 52,328,881 downwards.
CCTAACATTAGTTATTAACATAAGTATTGAAGACTTTCAAAGCCACCACCCATACATGGCACTCCCTCCTCCTCCTCTTTCTTCTCACCTGCAACTCTAACAGCAAGGGAATGCCCACCCAGCATGGTCAGATGAATGTCATGTTCAGCCGTGGTAGAGACCCTTGACACTTCCAGCTCCCATGCAGCCAAGCAGGCTTGAGCACCATTTAGTAACTGAGGACATCCAGCAAAATCCAGGTGTGCCAGGCCCTGTTCCAGCAAGTGCACCTCAAATCCTGTGTTTGATTCTGTAGTATAAACAGGCACCCTGCCACAAACAGAGGAACAAAAAGCAGCTGGGCAGGATAAAACCTGCTCAGCACAAAAGAAACACAACTAGAATCCATTAAGAAAAAGGAGGTATAGAAAGCAACACCACATTTCAAAGCATCATTGCTCTTGAGTGTCTTAAATATAGATTTCTGAGCATCCTAGGGCAAGCAGGAAGTGTAAGAGATTTAAACACAAGACTGGAAGTGCTTTAGACATAAACACTCAACTCTGAGCAAAGATTTCAACCATAGCAGAATCACATTTAGAAATAACAGAAAATAACTCATGATGAAAGTAAAAATATATATATGAATAAAATAATGCATGCCTTAATTCTTCAGACTTGCATGGATTAAGGTGTGGGTCTGAATGGTATTATCATTATATGGTTGGTTACTTCCTAAGGGATTCTAAAACTTCTGAAAGCGGAGCCCTCGAAAGCAAACACTGAGACTGAACAAAAGCAACTCTTCGCACTTTTCCAGTTACTAGCATCAAAGTCCTCCACATAGTAACATTACAAGTCCTGCATTTAAGAACATGCTGCCATCAATTTCTCTCCCATTTCCAGCAGACATATAGATATTGAAAATAGGTAGCTTTGTGAGCAGTGAAATTTACCATGTCCTACAGCTAAAGGGAAATTGACCCATATAGTGCATAATGTTTTGAGTGGAGTGGGAATAAATGTACCAGAATTCCTGAGCATTTTTTTGCCTAAAGAAAAGAGGGAAAACTGTACAAAATTTGAGTGCAAGATTTCATGTGGCTATCTGAATATGTGACCTGCTATACATTTGTATGAGGAAGACTCAGACTGGTACATGAATTAAGATAATTCTTAAACCTGAATGAAGAAATCAGAATGGCTTAAAACATTGGTAATTGCTACATAGGTTTGGGAAAGTGCTCATACCACAAATAACTTCAAATCTCTTTGCAAATATTCAAATAATTAAGAGGGTCAGGCTGGATTTACTTATTGTGGAAGATCCAGAAGCTGTTTAATACCTTGCCAAAAACTAAGCATCAAAAATAAAAACAAAAAGAGGCAAATGAAATATGCTAGTAGGATTGTTCTGTGCCCTCAGACAAGCAAAGCATGAATATTTATGGAGCTTGTTGTTTATACACTGTTTGAATGTAAATATTAGAACTTCAAAATGAAACTGAAGACACTCAAGAGCTCACATGTTCAGCATGTAAGACCAGGCCCTAGTTCTTCAGGCACCAATGCAGGCTATTGCATTTGGAGGAGGAGACCTTTGTCCAGCAGAAAGGAGGACAGGTCTCTCCATCACCAGAAAGCATAAAAATCAATCATTTTCCCTCCTCCCACCTCTGCAGCAGCACACAAAGGTGACACGAGCATGGCAGCAACACATTTTAAGCCCTCAAGAACTAAAGGTGTTTTATTTGTAATTTAATTCCAAAAAGCAGCCTCGGGAGCTGTTGAGCACATGCACTTCGCACTCCGACACAAACCCAGCTTTACCCAGCCAAGAACTCCCCAGGGTTCAAGCAGGCGAGTCAAGGTACAGGCTATTTTAGGATACTGGAAGATTATCATCCTTCTGTGCAGGATGACTTTTATAAATAGGATAGAGAGCGCAGGATTTAGGAGTATCCAGATGGATGTCTTTCATATCATCTCTTGTCTTTTTTCACAGGCACAGCAGTCATTAGAAATAAGTAGTCCATCAGGATTTAGACTATCAGTTGCCACAATGTGCCTTAAATTAAGCAGCACAGGTTTTCTTAATCTTCATCGCATACTCCACAGCTACCATAAAACCAGTCAGAACTGGGCCATGTAGATTTCTAGAGCCAGGAAAACCTACTGGAGACCAAAGGACAACTTCAAGTGTCGTAAAGGAACCTAACAACTAGAACTTCAGAGGAACAAGCTGCCTCTGCAAGGACCAGGAAGAATGAATAACACGAGTGTGGCTATGAACTCAAGACCCCACCATTGAGTCATTTATTGGTATGAAACGAAATGCAACGGATTACAATTATTAAGATTGATCCTGAATGGGTTTCTAATACTCTAATCAGCGAAGGTTAGAAGTTAGTCTAGTTTTATCTAGGTTGCCCTTGCCATAAAGGACGCCCAGTCCCAGATTTGCCAGGAAAAACATGCCCCCCCAAAAACCTGCCACTGCGTAATATGGGAAGTAACTGTGTGACTCTTAAAAGAGCCAGTTGTCACACAGTTGTCAGAGGGAAGCAAGAGTGTTTAAAGAACACATAAGAGAATTAATAGACACAGTGGTATTTAGTTTGCTAGCCGTACTTACAAAGCAAAAAAATCTTTTCCTCCTTGCAACCCAGGAGCCAGGGAGATTTATATCGCAATCGGAGCACCAGCAAGCAGCACAAAACATCTACTCAGCATATGAGACTCATTGCTTTCCAAGCAGAAACAGCAACTATGTTTAACTACAACAGCAAAAAGCCCAGGTTCCTAGAACAAGCCACCCTGCCCTGTGCTGGGGGATGATGGACTCATACCATGTCTGCCTGCACTGCAGTGCAAGCTGCAATCCCTCCCTGCCCCGTAGCAGGGGGCAGCCCCCTCCAGATGATTTAATTACTCAATTCAGCTTCCCTATTAAGGGCAGCTGGCAACTCTGACAGACTATAACCCTATCTCTGGCTGTTGGACAGCAGCTCAGCAGCCCCCTGACACCCCTCCCTGAGGCAGCACCCCGAGGATCCCCAGCCTCTGAATGCCAGCTGGACTGCTTGCACTCGGGGGCCTTGTATAAGGCAATTACTAGATATTCTTTGCTTTAGAAAAAGCTTCCAGAATTGTTACCTCCTCAGAAACCCTGTTCCCATAATACAGCCAATTAACAACCTTTGTACCTGGCAATGCACATCTTTTCTCTGCTGCTAACATGCAGTTTCTTCGGAAGAACCAAAATTACACAAGAGGCTCTCATTCAGCAGCAGAGAGCCTAACACCTAAATGCAGCCAGGTGCTTGTGCTACCTATCATGCCCCAAACATTTACTCCTGTCCCCATGCCAAATACTGCAGTAAGGAACAGCTAACAAGCTCCTGTCACATCTATCAAGGAGCCAAGCAATGCTATTAAACATGAGAACTGGGGTCACATCTGAATTGGTCTCTGCTCTTGTTAACTAGGCACAGCAGCCTGTAATAACTTGTTCCTCTATTAGCAATTACACTCAGTTATGTAATAAACAAACTAAAAGAGGGATCTACTGCTTTGTCCAAACCAGATCATTGCTTCAGAACTCCAGGATCATGCCAGAGAAGAAAAAATAAAGACAATGTTCACTCACTCTGCTAATGCCAAGCAAGATTGAATTAATGTTTAAAAAAAAAAAATTTTTTTTGAAAAAAAAAAAAGCTATTAATCAGGTTTATCTAAATTTGTGCTGAGATTTTATCAATGCCATCAGCTGGCTTTCTCACTTGCTTTCTCTTCTGTATATATTTTTAGGCTTTTATTGTTAGGTGATTTCCTGATTGAATTCAAAGATCTCATGGAACAGCATATTAGCATATTTTGAATATAAATGCAGACTCTGTTATGGGATTCAATTTCTCTCTGAATTTTAATTCCAAAGCTGTTCTTTTCCACATTGTTCATGTGAGTAATCAGAATTTTAATCATATTCATGCACCTTTGGGTGTACTGTGAGATGGGACAGCAGAAAATACAAAGGGAAAAAAAGTAAGAAGTTGGTAAGTTCCAAGTTTCTCCCCAAGACCACACTAGCATCATAGGCAGCACATTCCACATGGTGTCCTAAAGAAAAGAAGATGACCGTATCTGGTGCAAGGTTTCTCTCTTCACGGTTGTAAACTGATTAATGGCCAGCTAGCAAAATCATTTTAACCAAAACTAGCTCTTTTCATCTGATAAACCAGAGCTGAATAGAAATACAAATCAATTTTCTTAGCGAGATGCCAGTCCTTCAGCATGTTCAACAAAAATATTATGAAGAAAATAAGAGGCAGAAATTCTAATTGTGTTTTCTTTTTGCTTTCCTTCAGGGTAAGAGAGTACAGCGGTAAATACATTCATTACTTTTTCATCAAACCTGTATCTAAGGGGTATAGATTTCACTGGGAAAGCATTTCTAGGAAAGAAGACTAGGAAATAGGAGAGGAGCTCGTTTCCAGAGCCAGCTGAAATTTAGGGGGGGAAGCTCTCTCTAATGCTAAGAAAAAATTGCCTCCTGAGCATTACCTAGCACACCAAGTTCACCCTTAATAAGGAAATACCTCCCACCAGCCCAAAGATCTCCATCCTACCCAAAATTTTAGCACATTTCATGCCATTCCAGGTTTGTTAGGCCTCCAGTTCCCTGTGCTTAGAGCTCAGGTTTCTGAGATGAGTCACATCCTCCACAGCTTCAGCCTGAGGAATAATAAAAAAAATAAATTTAAAAAAAAAAAAGTTGATTTTGAACTTGCTACCAGGTAATTATGCTCTGATCCTCTTGGATCCTGTACCCAGCCTGGCAATGCTAAGTTTCTCTCTGCTGCCTACATCTTGAAGCCACCTACTTGCCAGAGGATTTCCTGGGTAAAAGAATAACCAGGAGACCAGGGTATTTCAGAAAGCCACAGCACACCTGAAAGAAAGAGATAGTTCGGCAAACCGCTATCACAAGTTTTTATTGGAGTTACATCTGAGTACTCTAACAAGGGACCACAGCACCATTAAAGCAAGTGCTGAGCAAATGAGATGCACCAAGATAGTAGCTGCTCTGAAAATATTCCTCGCAGTTTGGAATTTACATAAGTGGACAAGTAGCTTATAAAAACTGGAGCTCACAGTACAAGAGAATGTACATTTATAGCCATACAAGCTAGCAACTCCAGAAACAGAGAGCAGTTCAGACAGGACCACACTGAGGTAGGTTTGTTGGTGTTTTGAGGGTTCAGCACTAAAACTGCCTCAGTAAGATGCAAACTGGCTCTCTGAGGATCCTGTCTGTACCCAGGTCTAGGCTTCTGCTTCAAAACACATTTATTGAAGTCACTCATGGAAAAGTAATCAAGCACTTCCCCACCGGATTCCTCAATGCAGCAGAAAATATCAAGCAGAGGACAAGGCAAGAAACAGAGGAGCCCAGCACATCAAAAGCAAGCAAGGCAGAAGTCTGACTCACAACGTGGGACACATATCCCCCACCAGAACCCTACCTTCCTCTGCTCCATACCCACAACACAGGTCACGGTCCCCCAGAGCTGCCCCCAGCAGCTGCTTGCTGAGCCCCCCCCCAGCCTCCTTCAGCCTAGGTGAGCTGGCTGGGCACCGAGCCTTTAAACAGCAGGTCCTCGTTAACCTGATTCATTCTGTCTGGACCAATTAAGGAGGGCTCGCACAAGTCATTTCTGTGGGAAAAGCAGCTAGGGCAGAGGTTTTTTTGCTGGGGAGTGGTTCTGTGGGAGCGTGCCCACCCCTCCCAGGGGTCTGGCAGTGCACACACGTGAGCTCCCCTCTGTGAAACATGGCCACAACTTTGCTCTGCAGTACCTGTGCCACGAACAACATTCCCTAAAGGATACTGATGGAAGATGAGAAATTAAACATGGCAGGTTTTGGTAATAGTCTGGTGACCTTTTCTAGGAGTTCTTTGCTGGGCCCAAGCAAGCCGTGGGGCAGCAGTAACCGTCAGCACCTCAAACTGTGATGTTTGGTGCAAGGGCTTGTAGCTTGATAGGCTTAAAACAGCTCCCGATCCCACCGTGGCAGCTTGTGAAGTTAAACTGAAGCCACAAACTGTCCACTTTGCTCTGCATCTCTGGTCTCAGGGGGTAGGGTATGATGCAGGGCATAGAACAGATCCCTGCGGCTGCAGCTGTGTTTCGAGGCACAAGGCACTGCATGTGGCACCCCTGCAAACAGAATCCCCCACAAAAAGCATTTCTAGGATATCACCAAGAAATCAAGGGACAAAGGACGGGGTAGTCAGAGGAAGTGAGATCATTTAGTAGAGGTAGATTGGTGGCTTTAGCCTCATAACCAAAATGCAGCACAAATGCTAGAAAAACTGCAATTCCAGAATAGGCTTCAGGGCAACTTTCACCATTCTTGGTGAGAATCGGGTGTGCAGCTGCCCTGTCTGTCGAGTTAAAAGCTGCCTCCTGATTTTACATGATGCTGTCTAGGAGACATTATTGCATCTAAGTACATTCTCTTTCATCCACATGCATTTTCTCTGCAGCCATTATTTTTTTCCTAACCCATCTTCTGCATTAACATCATCTCTGCCAGGTGCAATTGAAGTAATAATTCAATCTGAATTAGGTTCCAGGAAGGACTCACGGACTGGGTCTCTGCTGGGGCTTGGGAAATTGATTTATTGGCTTGCAACAGGCACTAAATTTTTCTTATAAACCACTGAGCATCTTCTTATAGGATGTGAATGGCTGGTGTCACAGCAGGCGCCGTTCAGGCGCCGTTCATCTGATAAACATGATCGCTCTCAGGGTTGGACAGCAGAGGCATTTGGACAGGAATCAACAAGTCCAGTTATTTGTTGATTTTCTGAGCTCGGGCTGTGTGCTTTGGAGACAAAGTGTGGACAGGCAGAACCAGAATAGGTTTTTCTTATGGCCGAGGGACGGCAGGATGGGGGGGGGGGGCCGGGGGGGGAGGAAGGGAAAAAAAAATTAACTATCACCTCTTTTCACAAAATATTTATGAAGAATCCAGCTCAGACGAGGCTTTGATATGTAGGTTGGAAAGCGCCTGCTTTACCTGGAGACTTGCAGATCCCCAATGTTTTCCAGGTTCTGCTCAACACTCAGCTGAAGCTATCTTTATTCATGATGAAGCTCAACAAAGAGATGCGTGGGCAACCTGTCAGATAAACTGGAGTTTCCCTTTGAATATTTTGAATGTAAATATATAAAGCCAATTAAGTTTCATGGACCTATTTCCCAAACTGCTGGATAAGCTGGCAGATATTGTTAGCCAGCTAAGCTTGAATGATATGGCTTCCAACAACCAGAGCTTCAGAAAAAGCTTTTATTGTAGGTAAGACAGCTTTTGCCACTTGAGGTGAATTTGTTTTAATATGCAGAGTGGAAGCTTATTTCTAATAGCTTATAATGCTGCTGAAAAATGTGTTTTGGACAACTACGGAGTAAAGGTCTCATCTTCAGAGAGATGACTGGGGTTTAGTTGCTTAAAACTGGAAAAGATGAGCTTACTCCATTCTACAGAATTTGAGCAACAACAAAGCAAAAGAAGACAATAAATTTCCCTAATAAACAGCTCAAAAATGCTATCAGGTTTCCAAAAAAGAAAATGAACTATGGTGAATGTTCATTCTTTAATGAGATATAACTGTTTTGAGGAGGGTAGTACTTCCATAACCAGATAGAAAACAAAAAGCATTTGAGACCACGTCTGTACTTGGTAGCTACTTGAGTAACTTGTTCAACTCCCTTGGCTTCAACATTTACCAGACACATACATTTAAAGAACTGATCGATTTCCTTCTGCAGCATCACTCTATGTTTTCATTTCATCTGAGATCAAAGTTATCTTTCCCATTTTGCAATCAGGCTTTATTTTTATGTATCTGCTTAGAACTAAGGACATCAGGCTCCGAGGTCCTGCAGAGGTGCAGAGCTCTTCTGCCCACGTTACCAGTGCTGGTTTAACAAGAAATCCAGTATCACAAGAACACTTCTGTCCTACTGGATTCAGCTCAGGAGCAGCAAGAGAACATTTATCTCTGAGCTGGAAAGAAGTAGAAACAGAGGGAAGGCGAGTGCTCAGAGGGGAATGCCAGGGGACACCTGCTCAGGAGAGGGGCTGAGTTTCGCGATGCAGTGGAAGAACTACAGCAGCTCTCTGGCTTTTAGCTCTGCTTCACTGCACTTTGTCCACAGAGAGGACAAAGCTCACATCTATGACTTCGTACGTATCTTAAAATTAGTTGCAGCAGTTTTCCAACAGGGAACAGATTCTGCTGGGTTGGAAGGACACGGGCTTGCTTCAGCCAGGGAAAAAGCCAGGCTGGTGGTGGGGCAGCTCCTGCAGCCCTGGGAGATGTTCCTGTCCCGGACGGACAGCAGTGCACGTATGGATAGCTGACAGCCCGAGTGGGAAGAGACCTCTCCAGGCTTAGATCCGATTCATGGTGCCCCCATGAGGCAGAAAAGAAAGGCTTCTGGGGGCGGTTTAATTAGCTTTTGTTTTAATGTGCTTCCAAATCGTAAATACAAGTGCCGTGGATAGCTCACACTGTGCATTGCTTGCTTTGAAAGATAGTGCAGGGTTTCGACTGGGAAATATATATATACCTTATATTACAAATATGTCTGGAAATTTTGAAATAAGAGGGAGAAGAGAAGGAAAAGAAGGAGGGAGGGAGGGAGGGAAGGAAGGAGGAAGAAAGGAAGGAAAAGAATGAAAGAAAAAGAAAGAAAGAAGGAAGGAAGGAAGGAAGGAAGGAAGGAAGGAAGGAAGGAAGGAA
>NC_048897.1:52198978-52319687 GCF_011077185.1 Oxyura jamaicensis | reverse complement strand
AATCCTCAAGCCACAGCATTTAATATTAAAATGTCATTTTATTTATTCTTCCTCTGCGATATCAAAAATGGTAACTAGGCAACACCTCAACTACGGAGTGGACTCTAAATCTCAAAACACTTAAATATGAGATCAAAGAGAAAAATGGCAAACTAATTTAAAAGTTGATCCTTCTGTTTAGACCCGGCAGAGTCTGCTGCCCCCACAGTCCCTGCACTATAATCTTTGTGTGCACAAGGGCTCCTCAAACACACAAAAAGTGCAGAAAAGTGAGGCAAAAGGAACACACAGGGTGGTTCAGAAACACAGATAAGCACCTGGACATGGACACAACCCAGCGATATCGGCCCCAAAAACAGCTGCCTGCTGCTGTTGGGAATCTCAGCAGCCCAACTGCGAGTTTCAATACGAAACAACGCAGAAGCAGCCGTAAGATACTGATCTACCCTGCTATTGCCACAGTGTATGGACACTTCTGCAACCCAAGCATACAGCACAGTGCCTTGGTCACCTCTGCAAAGATGGGGCTGGGGCACGGGGACACCGACCCATCCACAGGGCACTGGGGTCTCGCACGTCCCCCCGCCAGGTCTGCACCACTGGTAAAAGTCCCATTTCCAATTCCTCCTTCAGGAATTCACGTGGGCATTGCATACAGAAGCATTCAAACCCCCCACTGGTTGCTTATTTTAAGGAGGGCAGTCTCAAGGTCCATCTGGCCAGAGGAACAGGGAGAAGGAGCAAGAGCTGCATGCCCCAGCTCTTCCTGAAGTCTCCCCTGTAGGTCTTCCTGTGCTTATTCTGCTCTGAAACACCTCTGCTTCATTTTGCTCTGTGCAACTGTGCTTTGATTCCTATTTACCTGTTTCATAACGTCTTGAATAATTAATACAAAAAATGAGGCAATGTGGAAAAATCTGGAGATTCCAAACATGCATACCTCTTTTCTCTACAGCGAAACCATTTAGCACACAGAAATGCCACCTGCAATACCTTGAGCGTAGCTCCTAACACTTGCATTTAAGAAATGAGTTCCTTCCCATGAGTGGACAAGGTGGCTGGAGCAGATATTGGTTGCTGAAACGTGGGGGACAACTGCCGTTAATATATTTTATTTAAAAATAAAAGGAAAATCAGCTAGCTGTATTTTCCGACAGCCCAAGAGATGTCTATGTTAGCTTATAAATCAGCTACTACAAAAGCTACGTGGATGGATGGATCAGAACTGGTGTGAATCTGGGAGTCCCTCGTGGCAGCCAGGACACAAAAGGCAGCTCTGTGGAAGAGCCAAATGGCCTCCTTTGATTTCAGCGACTTTTACGGGTGACACAAACAGCCACCAACAACAGTTCAGGGGCAGTTTTTGTCTTCCTAAAGCGCTGCTGGCGTGTGGGAATGATTTAACCTGCTAATGACATAACTCCTGTGAGTTATTTTCCCTCTGACACGTAGTATCCTGGTTGCAGAATGGATAACCCAAATGGAGAGGCACAGAAAGACCTGGCCAGGCTGCTCCCAGCACGACCCAGTTAAGGGGCAAACACAGCCCCATGGCCAGGAGAGGCACGTGAAGGATCAGGGCTGGGCCACAGCACAGGCAGAGCTCACAGCCCTAAGCCACTAAGCCCCTTAGCCGTGAAGAGGTCGGCTGGGACATTTAATGGTCCCAAAAAGGACTGATGAGTTTTTGACAAATTAAGCCTCTTTCTTCATTTGGCCATTTCCTAACACAGTAATATGCACATTAAAGCACTTACCGTTCATGAGACATTATGAATAGACAATGGGGGTGGCAGTACAAAAACCACAAGCACTAGAGGACACCGATGCTCTACTAAGCAATAAATAATAAACAAGTGCTTATAAATTATTGCCACCCTTTGCTCATCAAAAAGCATTTAAGAGACAGATTTTCCTGCTAATATTCTTGCAATGAAAACTGTATTGCCTATGTGTTCGTACAGTGTGCTTGTTTGCATTTGATTGAAAACACGGTGTTGACAAACACCAAAGTGCAGTGCGAAATGCAGAGGAGCTAGCGAGCATCTGAACAAGAAGTCTTCCCTGGCCATTTTTAAAAGCTGAGCTCACCCTTCACACAATAACTGTACCCAGCATTTAAAATATCCACTGATAATTCACAAGTGAAGGAGTTTTTTTCCCACTTAGAGAGCTCGAGTTATCTGATAAATCTTTAAAACACAGCTTTGCCAATTAAGATAGTCCTTACCTATCTTAATAGTGTGGATATATATACTACAGTACATAGTAAATAGTATATATTTCTAACTACTATTTGCATTTACAAACAGTAAATACACACCATGGCCCTCTTGCAAAAAAGCTACTCTTTTTGTACAGGCACAGAACTGCTCCCTGCAGGTGTAAAAGCATAAAAATTGTGCCTGCTTCTGGACAACACATGAACACAAGAAAGGAATTAAGTTCACTGAACAGTTCACAAACATTTGGTTGCAGCACGAAAGTCAGTGAGATGTTAACAGTAGTAATTCTACTAGCAGTAGTAATTGTGCTCATGGCTGGGACACCCCAAAAGCACTGAAGGCATCCCTCCCAGACCCAGATGACAGCACGGAGAGGTGCAAGGGAAGGGCGATGTCAGGCAGCAAACGTCCCTGCCCTAAGCTTGATTCATTTTGATAGCTCGGTACGAGCAGATCTTGAAGAATTCCATTTATTTTTATTTGTTTATAAGCTGCTAAAAACGCAGCCATCATATTATCTCTGGATACACGAGCACTGCACCACAAAAATTAACTTGCTGCCAAGTGCAATTTCCAATTAATAGCTCAAATATTAATTTAAGTCCATAATGCATGCACATATCATTTTAAACTTAGGGAAAGAAGCATGTATAATTGAAAATCTTTAGTAATTTTCTAAAGAGTCCAATATTGGCGCGGCGGATCCATTTGTTAGGCGAGTTGTCTCTGGAAGGCACAGCTCGTATGATGAGGGATTTTAGGAGCTCCGGCAGCTCAGGCAGCTTTTTACCTTTTAAATTACTCGAGGGTGAAAAACCTGCAGTGAGTGCATGAGGGCACTTCTCTGATCTTGCCCCAGCTCCAGAGTAGCAATGCAGATGGGGATGCCAGGGGGTTATCAGGATAATGACCTGATGGGGGCATTCCTGCAGGCGCCACCAGCTGCGGTGCTGAGGCAGGGGTTTTCCAGCACCCATCACAGAAGAGGGTGACTTCTGCCCTCCACACTCAGCCACCTGCCCTCCTTCAAGCAGGCTCGCTGAGAAACCTTGGAGCAGATGAAATGTTGGGATTGAGTAAGCAGGAGTCAGGAGGGATATAATCCCCCAGGAGATGGGGAAGGGAAGGGTAGCAGGGCTGGGCACTCAGCCCCTGCCCCAGGGTCACTGGCACAGACCACGGACATGAGCAATACCCCAGCGGGGTGCTGCCAAAACCCTCCTGGAAAAAGGGAAAACCTTGCTGGAAAAGGGAAAAGGGAAAAAAGAAAAGGGAAAAGGGAAAAAGGAAAAAGGGAAAAAGAAAGGGGAAAAGGGGAAAGGAAAAGGGTAAAAGGAAAAGGGTAAAAGGAAAAAGGAAAAAGAAAAAAGGAAAAAGAAAAAAGGAAAAAGAAAAAAGGAAAAAGAAAAAAGGAAAAAGGAAAGGAAACCTTGCTGGAAAAGGTCAGGTTGCCCAGGCAGCCCACCAGCATCACGTCTTTAGTTGGGGAGGGGGAAAACCTGGGACATTTCTGAGCTATCAGCGACCCCAGGCACACCACACCAACCCAACCCAGCTGCTGCAGTGGGTTGGAGATGCACAAATTCCCTGTTCCCACCTCCAGCAGCCTTCCTTGCTGGCCCCAGGCAGGTCCAAGTCCACCATCCTCCCATCCTGGAGACGCCGCTTTTTCCCTTGCACTGAAATCATAACATTTAATGCCTTAAATCATTTAAACACAATTAAAAACAGTAACCCTCAGAGCACAGGAGGCAATTAAATTGTTTCTTTGCCATCCGTTAACGTAATGGGGTCCAAGCCTGGCATTGGTTTCAATCTACAGCTTGCATTGGTAGATCTACAAGAGACACGTTTCCATCTCGCATGACAAACATTTATTTGAGAATATCTCATTTGCCTATTGTACTACGGGCCAATAAAAAGAACAATTTAAAAATAAATCCAGAGACAGAAACTTGTATTTAATATCCCTGCATTTTCTCCCTATAAACATACACCACAAGCAAATGACTTTAACACATCCTCCTGTTGATTAAAAAATGATTTATACTGAATTACACCTCCAGGGTTGATTGGATGATGTGTTCAATCCCACTCCCTGCCCTCCTCCAGCCTAATAACACACAATATCACCTCTGTGATAACGTGATTACATTAATGGACCCAGTATTGACGCCGGGTTCGAGAGCAATCGCTGTTAGAGGGCTCGTGCTTCCCAAGGAGATCGATATTTTTAATTTTGGCAAATGAGGAGCAGAGGAAAGTTAAGGCTTGGAAACAATACAGCACTTCCTACGGGGAACGGTGTCCTGCAAGCTACTTCCCATGCGTGTATTAAAATTCCAGCGCGGCGACAAACAATCCCTTATACCCTGTTCCTGTCTACCACTGAGAGAAATACGCAACAAGTCACTGGTTCATTCAAGTGTGCTACAGCTGTAATTATTCTCCGCCGTAATTATTGGTACCTACTAGGTGTTGTGCCAGTGGGACAGGTCTGGCAAGAAGGCGCTGAGCCAAGATGAACGCTGGGCTGGATGTGACCCTCCGGCCGCATCGGTGATGCTCACCTGGAGCGGAGCAGGGAGAGGTCAGCAGCATCCTGCTCCTGTTGGACATGAGCAGAGATTTGGGTGTGAGCTGTTAGCTTGTGCAGCACAGCGAGGGCTTCCTGTGTGATGCACACCAAAAGCCTGGAGGTTTTCAGCTAAATAGGGAAAAAACAGGGAAAGTCAACCCCGTCCCTTTCCGACAACCCCGTCCTAATGCAAGATTTGCAGACAAGCCGTCAGCACCAGGTCCATCCCAGAGCTTTCCTATATGCAGTGCTGACAAAGATAAAATTATACTTATTCCCTGCTCTGCTGTGAAACATGCCCTTGCCACTTTGGAGTTTGGAGATTCCCTGAGAAAAATGTGCTGATTTTGCTGCTGTGGTTTTTGGCCACCTCTAACAGGAACAATTTAAATCTTCTGGAACCCCTTCACTGCCACAGCAGAAAAAATAAAATAAAATGATGAGACAAGGAACTTCTAATCCTGCCTTTTTGATTTTCAGTGGCACTTCCAGGTAGATGCAAACCCCTCCAGTGCCATAATGCGGGCCGAGGAAGCGGCCACCTTCCCGGGAGATAAGGCTGGTGGTTACATCGGTGTCCCACAGCATGATGTTCGTGTTCAGCACTAATGGAGCCTGGCATGAATAATGCTTTTAGAAATGCCTGTAAAAAAGGCCCCTCTGCTACAAACTACCCATCGCTATGTTTCTTTGATGGAGCCCGTTTTTACTTCCAATTAATTTCCTTGCAGTAATCTCATTAATTTGTTTATGAACCACTTTCTGTGCGCGTTTCCTATCAGCGTTCGCTGAAATGTCAGGCCTTTTGTTAAAACGTATTGAGTTACAGATAAACAGAAGTCTGCATTCTGAGACTTGCGAAACAATGAAAAATGACTGCTTTACGGTTTGGGAACCATGTAAACATCGTCGTGCTTTTCTTGCTGGGACGGTGGCGTGGGGGAAGGGTGAGCCACTAAAGTCAATGCAATCTTTAATTTAAAGAGTATTTTTATGACGCTTTCTGTTAATCTTCTAAAGCTGTTTGCAGAGTATAAAAATATGTTTGCTATAGGGAAGCCTTTATAGTATCCGTGATAAAATACTCTTATGTGGGTTTTGCATCCGTTGCATCGTTTGAATTTAGTAAACCTTGGTCCTTATGAGCAGAGCAATTATGACTATTATGATATTAAACTGGGAAAATACTCTGTTTAATGAACAGCGAAGAATTACAATGCATCACCGCCCTTGGGAAAAGCAATGTGTTCGGCTCACAAACAGCGCTACCAGCCTCATCCACGCCAGATGTCCAATTTTCAGAAGTAGCTTCCTAAACTCAAAGTGCAGCGCCGAGGTTTCCGCTCCAGTGCAGCCTCTGGCGCAAGCAGAAACGGGCTCCTCACCCAGCAGAGAGCCTGAAAAATCAACTGGGTGGTTATACCACAGCCTCCTTCTTTCTATTAATACCGAGGTTTGGATTTTTGCTCTGCTGCATAAAAGGAGACAAGACTTTCACCCGGCATCTGCATGGTCCCAGACCAGCTCCTGCCCTGCATTTGCAGAAGCCACCTACTTCACCATCCCCAGTCCGACCACCTCCACTTCCAAACCTTCAGGGCTCCCATGTATTAAACAGCAAATTAAAGCAGAATTCTCCTTACATCTGGGCTCGCTAGAAGGGAGGGCGCAGGAAAATGCACTGCTCAGCTCCTTCTCACCAGAGCAAGGTGGAAACGCAGCCTCCCCTCCTGCAGCCGTGCCCAGGAGGGAGGCGGATGTGGTGCAGCAAATACAGACCTATATACATATAAAAATAGACCTGGGAAAGGACAATCCAAGCCCAGTGGGAAAGCTGCTTCTAAAAGCATTGGAAAAGTGTGTAAAAACTTTGTCCTCTAGATCTAAAGCACTGCAGGGACGTGCTGGTTTCTTGTAATGCATTAAATAAATATTAAGAAATTCTTTCTCGGGATTTAGTCACTTTTTAAGTGCCCTTCTCAGAGTTTAAAAGGCAACATAAGAGGGCTCTGAGCAGGGGCTGCTCATCCGTACTGCCGAACCCTGTCCTTTGCCTCCCAAATTGTACCTCACCCAAAGAGCAGGAGCGTGGTTCTGCCACCTTATTTCTCTCCCATGGCACCCTTCCACGTCCTCCGCCCCGCTCAGGTGAGCTCAGCCACCGGCTCTTTCTTGGCGTGGTGCCACTGATCAAACATCGGAAACTCAGCGATGTGCCACAGCTCCTGATCGAACAAGAGGGAAGACGAAGGAGTGCTGCAGGGAGCTGCTGAGGGAAGGGAGACCAACGGAGGACAAAGCCCATCCCGCTGGGACTCCATCCAGCCACACAGCTCAGAACTAAGAGGTTATTTTCCCATTGTTTTTGCAAACTGGCACTTCAGTCCTCCGGGTTTAAATCTCCCTGTGGGACCCTGAGCAACACCCGCCTTGCACCCAGCAGCACCCGGCAGGACTGAGCGGGCCGATGGCTGAAGCGAGGTGCTGCATGGAGTGGAGCTGGTGGCCGGGACTGGCTTTGTGCTCCAGGGACATCCCCAGATTTTTCAGGAAGCCCTGCAAGTTCAGCGCGGCCACGCCAGGGATCATCCAACCCTTGCTTCCCCAGGGCACTGCTCCCTGGGTCTTTGGCTTCCAAGTATTTCAGCAGCTTTCCTCACATCTTAGCCGATATCTAAGCAACGCAAACAATTTATATTTTTTTACTTTTGGGGGGAAGAGAGCGGGAAAAAAATGTGATTGTCTTGGGAGTGAGGCAATTGCAGTTGGGAGTGAGGCATCTGCAATTTTTGGAGAATTGCACCTGTGAGCATCCTGCTTTCCTCAGCCCCAGCACATTGCTAGCTCAGGGGTGACGCTTAGTACAAACCTTCAGATGCAGAGAGAAGCACATTCCTCTACGCATTTATCCTTTTGCAATGTCTATATAACCTATCACCGGGATGTTTGCACGTTGGTCTCGTGGAAGCCAGATAAAATAGATATAAAATCTCTGAAGCTGTCAGTGCAGCAAGGCAACAAGGAAGCTGCCTAGCTGGCCATACCTATTCCATTTTTCAGTTAGCAAAACAAGGATCAAAGATACAGGGGAAAAACAAGAAGGAAGAAGAAAGAAGAAGAAAGAAGAAGAAAGAAAAGGAAGAGGAAGAGGAAGAAGAACAAGAAGAAGAAAGAACAAGAAACCACTGCAAAAGCCATCTCTTAATGGTGGTGCTTTTCCCCCCCAGTTCACCTATTTTATGTATCATTTTCCTTAATCCCATGCACTCAAGTTGCCCACGCAGCTAAACATTGTCTCCTTTGGCAGCAGGTTTCCACCGTGGCCATGTTTCATTGGTAATGGCCATGTAGGAACCGTGCACTAGGGTGGTGCCATCGCCTTGCGCTGAGCCCGCAGAGCCTCAGCTGTGCTCTGCCCAAACTTCTCCTGGCCTGGCCGCAGCTTTCTCTCACCGGGTTCAGCTGCGGCAGCAGTTCCTCTAATTGACCAGCTGCCCGTGGCTAATTTTTGTACTTTTGTTTAGCTCGGTGTGGTACATCTCTAGCTTTATACGGGCGGCGGTAACAAGCAATTCCTTCGGGCAGAACGAGAGATCTGTCACTGATGTGGGGACCTGGGCTGCAGCACAGGGGTGGATGTGCAGGAGATGGCACAGCCTGGCACGGGGGACCCACGGCTGTGCACAGCTCAGTGCAGCCAGGTAAAGAAAGGCACGGCTAAAGAAATGCACAGCTGGAGCTGGGCAAGGCTGGCTTGGGGGTTAACTGTATTTCTGCATTTCTGATGTTCTGAAACAGCATCCGACATGCGTACGGGGCACCACGTGTAGTAATCTGGGATGTGGTGTGGAGGTGAGAACCCGTGAAGAAATAAAGGTACAAAAGCACGCCGTCAAACAGATGAAAATGGCCCTGTGTGCGTCCTGGGGTGAGGAAGAAGAAGGTGTCAGTGGACATCTTATTCCTGCCCCAAGGACCCCCCCATGGGGACACCCAGACAGCCCCAGGGAGAAGCCCCCAAGCACAGCACTCAGAGGAGCAGGGGGGGCACAGCACCAGAAGGGGCAGGACCAGCAGTGCGTGCGCCGCTCTTTTAACTGGATTTGTGTTATATTACTGAACGGGTCTCTGCACAGATGTCTTCTCTCTGTAATAAATACATCCAGACTAATAATCACAGAATCACAGAATTGTAGGGTTTGGAAAGGACCCCGAAAGATCATTCGGTCCAACCCCCCCTAATTATCATAATGATGATTCTTGGGTTGGACTGCTAAGATTTCAATTAAAAAAAAAAAAAAAAAAAAAAAGTGAATTCTTGACTTTGCACATACAGTGTGCTTCCTCTTGGCCTGCAACTGAGGTTTTAAGGGCAGAACTGGTAGCACAACAGCCATTTCCCATGCTCTCAGCCAGCACTCACTGATTTATGCCCTGAAGCCATCGCCCTGCCCCAGTCCTGGGGTGCGTCCCTGTGCTCGTGATGCTCTTGAAGCACAGCTTGGAGGTAGGTGTGATTTCCTGAAGGGCTTCCTCGCTGCACCATAGCAGGGCTTACAGAGGAGAGAGAATAACACAATTCACAATGCATAACTACGGCCAGCATCTATCAATGACACATGTATGCAATTCCAGCAGCATTGGCTCCCCGTGCCGTTCTGCTAAAATGAAATGCGGAAAAGGAAATAAATTTCCAAGGCTCTCAGTGGGCTACCTCCAAGCAGACAGCTCATTGCAGGGAACTTTCCACCAGGAAGACATGCCTCTGTACCAACACTTGCACAGGATCAAATCCTGCTCTCACATTACACCTAACCCTGACAAAGCCGTTCACATAAGGGGCTACAGTGCCTTCAGCTACTAGCTAAGTGGAAGCGAGGGTGAGTCTTCGCGTGCCCACACATCTCTGAGCAGGTTTGTGTCAGTCCCCAAAAAGTTTCCACCGCCCTCATTTGCGCTGCAGGGCTGGGTGGGTGCTGGCTCCTCTGTGCACGGTGCTGCACCACCAGATGGGTCCTACCCGGTCTGGGGTTTTGTGATCTAAGGACAGCAATGTGCCTGCAGATACTGCCAGAGCACAAGCGGCAACAGATGAGGGCAGGGCGAGGAACTGCAAGGAGACGATGCCTGCAAACTGGTGAGCTGCAAATCAGGACATTAAGGGAGAAAGAATGGTCTCTTTTGCTCCTGCAGCTCAGTTAAGCTGCTATAAAATCCCGCAGGTTGCTTCCTCCATGCTGCTCGGTCCTGGTTTCAGGTCCCTGTCACTCATGGCTAAGCGGATGGATGTGGCCAGAGCCATGATGCTGCTCACCAGAGCCCTGCCAGATCCGAGCACAGCGAGCCAAAATCTCTCTCCAGAACAGGAGCAAAACAGAAATCACCCTCAGAAACCTGGCTGTGGAAAAGGTTGAGTGGAGAAAACAGAGGGCTCTGTCTGGCCAATGGTGGAGCAGTCAGAAGTGGCTTTAGAGGAGCCACAAAGCCAAGGAACAAGGATGAAGGAGAGAGGTGGCTGCTGGCTGCCTGACAGGCACATCAGGCAGAAATCAGCTAGAAAACAGTGAGGGGACAGGAAGAATTTCTCAAATTAGTGACTTTAAAAAAAATAAATCAATGAAAGAAAAGCCATCCCTGACCTCTCCAGGCTTCACAGATGGCACTGGATGGGGATGGAGCCCTGTGGGTCCCGCTTCTGTGGACTTACCATCGGCTGCGAGTAGGGAACACGGCTCAGGCATATTTTAGAGCTGCTCAAGTTCGTGTTCTCTAAGCAGAGGGCTGGTTTTTGTTTTTTTTTTGTTTTTTTTTTTTTTAAATTCAATTATTCCTTTGCCTTTTTTTCAGCTTTAATTAACATAACTAGGCTTTCTTCCCACTTAATCTCCTTTCTAAAAAGACCGGTTATCTCTGGAAGATGCCACTGGCTGTGGGATTCACCCAAATCCCCCATTCTATTACTCTACACCCAGGTAAAGTTGAACTTGATTATATTATATAAATGCAAGATAATCCTTATTTTCTTTCTGTGTTTACTTTGAGCTCCACCGCGTTGACGGTATTTCCTCCTCCTGAATTTATTCTGAATTTGAGCTGGCAGGTTCCTGTGACCGAAGCGAGTCAATGAATTTCAGTTTGGGGTTTCTCTGCTGCGAATAGTAAATTTACCACGGAGTGGAGTTTTGGTGAAACTGGAGCTGTTTTGAACCCAGGTCAAATTCATCAGAGAGCTCCGACTGCAAATTAGCCAGGGAAACATTTTTCTTGTTGAAACATTTGATTTACTTTTTTTTAAGTGAAATGTATTTCAGCTGAGATTTGTTCAATGAATGGGCTTCAAGCACAGGAAAGGAAATTAGGATTAAGCATCAGGAAGCATACTTGTAGATGGCAATCCAAGTAAAACACTAGAGTAGTTTGACAAGAAAAGCTATGGAGTGTTCATCGCTGGAGATGCGTTACATGTATGGGGTGGGACGAGACCTCCCGAGGTCTCTTCCAGCCTCTTTCCAGCACCATAACCATTTCTTGCAGTGAGATCTCATTCGTCCTGCATCCCCGTGCAAAGTTCCCTTCTGTCAGGCTCCACAGTATAAACCACCCTGATCTCCATCAGAGTTGTTAATGTAATTAAACCCAGTATGTCACTATTTTCATTAAAGACCACGGTATAGAGAACCAGGATTACAAATGGACCTTAGGGTTGTTCATCCCTACCACCAGAAGTGCAGCACCCAGCAGGAGCTGGATGGTGAAACCAGGGTGAAACCTTGCCGATTTCTTCTCTTCCAATCTACACACAGGCGGGAGTCGTGGATGCTCTGCCTGGTAAGATCCGATGGAGCACATGTGGGAAACGATGAAGTGCAGCAGTTCAGCATGGAGTTTACTGCAATGGGGGGTGCTCATGGGTGCTCTGAGAAAGATTTGGATAGTTCTCCTTTCCTGCAGACAAAGCATATCCGTCAGGCTCTCCATGCTTAACCAGATTTGGGCTGCTACCTTTTGACATTCAAAGAAACGAGGCCTCGGGTACTTCCCTCTGGATGTTCCCGACCTGTAATTCATGTGGTTTTTTTGTGCTTCTTGCAAACGGAGCTGAAATGGTGATTAGTTATCCCAGGTGGGATCTGGTGGCTCCCAGGGTGGCCCCTGGGGCCACAGTGCCAGGAGGAACAAGGACAAGGATCCCAGTGTTCCCAAGGGATGGAGAAGGGAGCTACCCTCCAGGAGGAAGACCTGGTGCAGTGCAAACACAGCAAGCAATTAACGCAATGTCAAATGCTTTGCACTTTTGGAAGGAATCTGCTTTTTCTCCCATGTTTCACACAGTAAAGCACATTAATGAAAACACAGAATCACAGAATCACAGAATAGTCTAGGTTGGAAGAGACCTCCAAGATCACCGAGTCCAACCTCTGACCTAACACTAACAGTCCCCACTAAACCATATCCCTAAGCTCTACATCTAAACGTCTTTTAAAGACCTCCAGGGATGGTGACTCAACCACTTCCCTGGGCAGCCTATTCCAGTGACTAACAACCCGTTCAGTAAAGAAGTTTTTCCTAATATCCAACCTAAACCTCCCCTGGCGCAACTTTAGCCCATTCCCCCTCGTCCTGTCACCAGGCACGTGGGAGAACAGACCAACCCCCACCTCGCTACAGCCTCCCTTCAGGGACCTGTAGAGTGCAATAAGGTCACCCCTGAGCCTCCTCTTCTCCAGGTTAAACAGCCCCAGCTCCCTCAGCCTCTCCTCGTAAGACTTGTTCTCCAGGCCCCTCACCAGCTTCGTAGCCCTTCTCTGGACTCGCATGAGCACCTCCACGTCCTTCTTGTAGCGAGGGGCCCAAAACTGAATGCAGTACTCGAGGTGCGGCCTCACCAGAGCCGAGTACAGGGGGACGATCACCTCCCTAGCCCTGCTGGCCACACTGTTTCTAATGCAAGCCAGGATGCTGCTGGCCTTCTTGGCCACCTGAGCACACTGCTGGCTCATATTCAGCCGACTGTCAACCACTACTCCCAGGTCCTTCTCTGCCAGGCAGCTTTCTAACCACACATCTCCCAGCCTGTAGCTCTGCTCGGGGTTGTTGTGCCCCAGGTGCAGGACCTGGCACTTGGCCTTGTTGAACTTCATACCGTTGGCCTCGGCCCATCGGTGCAGCCTATCCAGATCCTCCTGCAGAGCCTTCCTACCCTCGAGCAGATCGACACACGCACCTAACTTGGTGTCGTCTGCAGACTTGCTGAGGGCGCACTCGATTCCCTTGTCCAGATCATCGATGAAGATGTTAAAGAGGACTGGTCCCAGTACCGAGCCCTGGGGGGCTCCACTAGTGACCGGCCTCCAACTGGATGTGACTCCATTCACCACAACTCTCTGGGCCCGGCTATCCAGCCAGCTCTTAACCCAACGAAGTGTACGCCAGTCCAAGCCATGAGCAGCCAGTTTCCTGAGGAGAATGCTGTGGGGGACGGTGTCAAATGCCTTACTGAAGTCAAGGTAGACCACGTCCACAGCCTTTCCCTCATCCACTAAGCGTGTCACCTTGTCATAGAAGGCAATCAGGTTCGTCAAGCAGGACCTGCCCTTCATAAACCCATGCTGACTAGGCCTGATCGCCTGCTTGCCCTGCAACTGCCGCATGATGACACCCAAGATAATCTGCTCCATGAGCTTCCCTAGCACTGATGTTAAACTAACAGGCCTATAGTTCCCCGGGTCTACCCTCCGGCCCTTCTTGTAGATGGGCGTCACATTCGCTAGCCGCCAGTCAAGTGGGACCTCCCCCGATAGCCAGGACTGCCGATAAATGATGGAAAGCGGCTTGGCCAGCTCCTCCGCCAGTTCTCTCAGTACCCTCGGGTGGATCCCATCCGGCCCCATCGACTTGCGTACATCCAAATGCTGTAGCAGGTCGCCAACCATTTCCTCGTGGATTGTGGGGGCCACATTCTGCTCCCCATCCCCTTCCACCACCTCAGGGTACTGGGTGTCCAGAAAACAACTGGTTTTGCTGTTAAAGGCTGAGGCAAAGAAGGCGTTAAGCACCTCAGCTTTTTCCTCATCTCTGGTAACTAAGTTTCCCCCCGCTTCCAGTAAAGGGTGGAGATTCTCCTTAGTCCTCCTTTTTGTGCTGATGTATTTATAAAGACATTTTTTGTTGTCCTTAACAGCAGTGGCCAGATTGAGCTCCAGATGAGCTCTGGCCTTTCTAATTTTGTCCCTGCACCGCCTCACATCCTTATAGTCCCGAGTGGCCCACCCTTTTTTCCAAAGATTATAAACCCTCTTTTTTTTTCTAAACTCGAGCCACAGCTCTCTGCTCAGCCAGTACGGTCTTCTTCCACGCTGGCTCGTCTTTGGGCACGTGGGGACAGACCGTTCCTGAGCCATTAAGATTTCTTTCTTGAAGAGCGCCCAGTCTTCCTGGGCTCCTCTGTTCTTCAGTACCGCCTCCCAAGGGACTCTGCCAACCAGTGTCCTGAACAGCTCAAAGTCAGCCCTCCGGAAGTCCAAGACAGCAGTTTTACTGATCCCCTCCCTGACTTCGCCAAGTATCGAGAACTCTACCATTTTGTGGTCACTCTGCCCAAGACAGCCCCCAGCCAGCACGTCTCCCACCAGTCCTTCTCTGTTGGTGAACAGAAGGTCTAGCGGGGCACCTCCCCTGGTAGGCTCGCCAACCAGCTGTGTCAGGAAGCTATCTTCCACGCTCTCCAGAAACCTCCTGGACTGCTTTCTCTGGGCTGTGTTGTGCTTCCAGGAGATGTCTGGGAAGTTAAAGTCCCCCACAAGAACAAGCGCTGACGATTTTGCAACTTCTGCCAGCTGTCTGTAGAACTCCTCATCCGTCTCCTCATCCTGGTTTGGCGGTCTATAACAGACCCCCACCAGGATGCTTCCCTTGTTGGCCTTTCCGCTGATCCTAACCCATAGCGACTCCTCCTTGTCATTCCCAGCCTCAAGTTCGACGACATCAAAACACTCTCTAATAGAGAGCCACTCCACCACCCCTTCCGTGCTGCCTGTCCCTTCTGAAGAGCCTATAGCCAGACATTGCAGCACTCCAGTCATGAGAGTGGTCCCACCACGTTTCCGTGATGGCAACCAAGTCATAGCCTGCGTGCTGCGCAATGGCTTCCAGCTCCTCCTGCTTGTTGCCCATGCTGCGTGCATTAGTGTAGATGCACTTCAGCTGAGCCTTTGCCTTCTCCCCCAGCCTTGCCACTGTTCCCCCTGGCACACCTCCAGCAGGCTTTGTTTCATCCCCGTCCCCCTTCTCACCTAGTTTAAAGCCCTCTCAATGAGCCCTGCCAGCTCCTGGGCCAGGATCCGTTTTCCCCTTGGGGACAGTTGGGACCTGTTTGCAGCCATCAGGCCGGGTGCCAAGTAAAGCGCCCCGTGGTTGAAGAACCCAACATTCCTGCGTTGGCACCAGCCTCTGAGCCATGTTTATGAGGTGGGCTTTCCATGTTGTTTCTGAACCATTCCCTGCCACTGTAGGGATGGATGAAAACACCACCTGTACTCCCGCTCCGTCCACTAACCGTCCCAGCCCCCTGAAGTCCCGTTTGATGGCCTTCAGGCTTCTCTCATTAATGGTAGCACTGCCAGCCTGGACTATCAGTAGCGGGTAGTAATCAGAGGGGCGAACCAGGCTGGGAAGCTTTCTGGCAACATCCCTGACCCCAGGGAGGCAGCAGACTTCCCTATGAGTAGGGTCAGGCCGACAGATAGGGCCCTCTCTTCCCCTGAGAAGGGATTCGCCCACCACGATCACCCTTCTCTCCTTCTTGGTGGGAGCAGTCTTGAGGCATGGAGCAGACTTCCTCGCCCTGGGCTTCCTGGTTAACTTTTCTTCCACACCCTCCTCCACTGCTCTCTCGAGCTCCAGGGCCTCAAACCTGTTGCAAAAGGGCACCTGGGAAGGTGGGGCAGATGGTGGAGTGTGTTTCCTGCAACATCAAGCAGGGACCTGTCTCCATTCCTCCTCCACTCCTGGGTCCCCTCTCTCTGCCCGACAGCGACAGGGCAGGGGGTCCACCCCCATCTGGGGGGTCTCACCCCGGTGCCTCTCCTTCAGGCCTTGCAGGGAGTTGCTCCACCACTCTATCTCCCGCTCGCACTCCCTGCTGGCCCTCAACCTCTCCACCTCCTCCTTGAGCTCTGCCACCAGGCGGACCAGGCCATCCACCTGCTCGCACCTCACGCACACGGTGTCCCTGCCTCCCTCGCATGGCAGCAGCAGGCTCTGGCACTCCCTGCGTCCAGAGACCTGCACTGCCGCATTTTTGAGCGGGCAGGCTGTCTGGGTGGCTACAGACTTTCTAGAGAGAGCTCTCAGCCTAGCGTGGCTCATGGCGGCCGGGCTGGTGCTATAAAGCCGTCAGTTGAGGTGTTTTTAGGGGCGGGGGGATCGCTCTGCCCTCCCTGCTCGCCCTGCCCGCGCCAACTGCCGCGCCCCGCCCCGTTTGCCCGCCCTGTTCGCCGCGCTCCCCAGGGGCTGCCTTTGATCGGCCGGGGAGGGGGCGCTGCCGGCTCCGCCTACGCCTCCTCAGCGTCCCTCACGAGGGCTGCCGGGCCGTGGCGGCTCCCTCGGCTGCCTCGAGTGGCCTCGGTGCCGGGAAAATAGCCCTGCCTGTCCCGATCCCCCGCTCCGCTGCAGAACTGCCCCGGAGCCGATCGCCTCGGCAAGTTCCAGTTTGGGGTTTATTTCTGCTGTCCTTCATTTTCAAGAGAGGTTGCACAGGAAGATGGCAGCAAAGATGGATGCAGGTTCCCCTGAATGCACACGTGTAGTCTGTGCAAAGCCATTGTCCTCTGTAGTCAGAAGAAACCCCAAGAATTTTTTCAGCCATTTTTTCCAGATGAAAAACTGCAGGTTCAGACTCACTGAAATGCTTTGAAAACACATATTACCTTCTCTGAAACTCCTGCCTGGGAGGAAATGGCAGAAGAAAAAATAGCAATAATATGGGAAGCAGAACGTGTTTCATCTTCCCATTTCTTGAACGAAACAATTTGGGGGTATAGCCTTCATTTGAAACAACTGTGAGCTTTGGGTTCCTTCAGATTTATTTTAAACAAATTGCCCTTGATTGCTGTTTATTATTTTAGCTCTTTAGGAAAGCACCAGACATAAGCAGTGCGCTCCTCAGTCTCAGCTAAATTAGATGTTCCATTTAACCCAGCTTTTCTCCAAAGCCACCAACGGACTGCAAAATCAGTTATCCCCCGAACCACTATAAAACGATGTCAAGCCTCCAAGCACCAGCCACAGAGCAGACCAAGGTGCAAACCCCAGAGCCGTGTCTCTGCCCCTCGGCTCCCCCAGCACACGGGGCTGGGAACAGGCATCACTCCACAAGCTGACAGCAGGGAAATACGTGGGGGGAGCCCACACGCTTCTTAAAAGCAGCTTTGTTTTGTCATACAGCCCACACAGCTCCAGGGAAACGTGGCTCGAGTTTGCTGGGAATATGTGCGGTCTCGGCCCAAAGCCATGCATCATCCTCCCTTCGGTTCATTATGCTCCTTGCGATCCCTTCCAAACCAATCTTTGCCTCGATACCAACCAAAGACCTGCCAGTTGCTTGCTGTTGGGAAGCTGCAAACTCTCCGTGTACTCTTTGCAGTACACTGACTTTTTTCCACGCGGATGGGTTAGCAATAAAGTTCTGTATTTTTAAGCAGTGGGGTTTTCTCGTTCTTCTTGACAATTTTCAAGTTTTCACCGAAACTAGAAACAATTATAGGTTTCTGCCTTTTTGACTAAGAGACAGAAATTTTCAGGGAAAATACTTCCAGTGAGCTTTCCCCAACGCACCTCAATAGGCAGCATGAACACAGCGGCAGGGCACCAGCAGCTGAAATGCAGAGGGGAAGGCAGAGCGAGCCTCCTTTCTAGCTGGCAAGTCACAACTGGGGCCAGCCCTTTAAAAAATGCTTGTTCTCTGAAATAGCCTTGTGAACAGTAAACCCACGCATGGAGGCAGCACTCCACGTGCAGCACGGTCGCAGCACTTCCAACCCCATCGCCTCGTCCCTCGTTGGCTCGGACGTGCCAGTGAAGGTTTAATCCTCTTTGGACTGAAGCACCAAAATCCCATCCCATGTTAACTGCGTTTGGAAGTGCCTGAGGCAGAGGCTGGGTGACCGGGTGTGTCCTGCTGCCACAAGGAGCATGGTGCAGAAACAGGCGACAAGAGGAGGGGAGCAGGGACAGGTGGCTTTGTCCCCTGTGAGCGGCTCAGAAATCTGCCTTTGGTATTTTTGCTCCAGGGTGTAAAAAAAAAAAAAAACAGTTATCCAGGGTGTATAATAAAGAAAAACAGCTGGGTGAAGGAAGGTAGCTTCTTGTAGGGTCCTGGCTACAGCAGTGTACCATCCCCAAAGCCTTACATATCATGTTTTTGGAAGATACCAGAGCCTTTTCCCACTAAATTGCTTTGGGCTTTCAGTCTGTGAGCAATTTCAGACAAATGCCCCTGCTCCAACTCCATTCCCGGCAGCTCATGAGGACAGCCTGCCTGTGATGGACCAGACCCCACAATTTCAGGGTCCCCCCTTTGCATTGCCTCCCCACTCGGTGGCTGCGGCGTGCAGCAGCCTGCAGAGCATCCCAAAACTCTCAGAGGAAGACATCTCTGTCTTCCTGGATGTGCTGATTTCCTCCCTCTGTGGAAACATATTATTATCATCAAGCCATTCTTTTTCTTTTCAATTCAAGATTTCTCATGTAATGGAAAATACATGATTTCCCGTGAAGTCTATAAGCAACTGAGAAAAAGCAAAGCAGGGACCTGTTCCCTTTTTTTTTTTTCATCTTTCCAGTAGAAAAAGAACAAGGAAAAGACATAAAGCATGATGGAAAAGCAGAGGCATTGCTTTCCCCATTGCTCCACACTCTCTGTGTTTAGTACAAGGGGATTTTTTAATCCCTTTCTTTTGTTCTAAAGAAAAAAAAAAGCATAGGGTAATGAAGAGAGGGAAAAGCAAACTAAAGCAGAAATGTGCTAAAACAGAACATCATCGTTCTCAAAAGCAGGAATACGGTTGTGCATGTAAATCCGTGCCAGACCACTCGCATTGTAATCTTTGATGTTTCTGCTCCAAACTTTAAAACTGAGATCCAAAGTCCCAGCTATGGATGTTTTGATCAACGCAATTCCAAAGAGAGGAAATTGTAATGAACTGAATTGTAATGAAGGATTTGGGTAGTTAAGGTTTGCTGTCATGACCGTTTATCCCTAAGTACAAGTTTTGTTCCTTCTAAAAGCCATTTCGGTCCCGCATAAAGCCAGCAAAATACCACCCCAGCGCCTTTCACCCTGAAAACCAGACCAAGGCACCACAGCAGGGTGAAGGCAGGCTACCGCGGTGCTGGGAAGCACGAGGCACTCACAGGAATGGATCCTCGTTACCAGCAAAACAGGGTCAACAAGGGTGAGCTGAAGGAGTATTTCGTTGCCATTTTGTGAACATGAAGTGGGGCCGGGGACCAGAGCCAGGTCCCCAAGGCCTCGAGTTGCTCCGTGCATGAGCATTAAACAAACATGCAGCATGCCCAAAAGGGAGCCCTCTGCCAGCGGCTTTCTCTCCTCATACCTCAGCCCTCACCATATACCTGCCCTCACCACCAACAAAAAAATGCAGCACGGATTGAGAATATATATGATGCCTTGATATATAAACTGTTTGCGGAGAGCGGCTCTTTTAATTAAAAATGACTGCTTGCTTTAAGCACATTGTTTTAATAGATTTGCTCAAGGTGTGGGGTGCTGCTTCTCAAAGTGCCGAGAAATACTGCGTGTTCCCATTCTGCTGTCAGAAAACAAATTGATTTTATTTGTTCTTCTCTTAAGCGAAACATAATTAAAGAGTGGGAATGTTCCCAGTCAAGGAAAAAAAAAAAAAAAAAAAAAAAAAAAAACTTTCAATTAAAAAACAATCTACTTTATTAAGTTAAAATTCAATTTCAGGTTTTCATTACATGCAGCTGCATTGAAGTACAATGCCAATAGTTTGCATCTGTTCTGAGATATCTGGATGCTGCTTTGCTTTTGTAGATGTAAATTCCTTAGGCTTGGGAGGAAAAAGGGCAGACTTTGAAATGTAATTTTATCACCTAATCCATTCTGTGCTGTAACCTCTATGAGCAATTAATGACCTGAAACATAAAAGCAAAGTGATGAGCCCATAATGAATTAAACCTTATGATGACACTTTCATTATGGAGAGCACTACACGTATTTACGGCAGACCTTTTCCATTTGTTGGTAGTTGGTATTTTATCAAATTACTTTTAAACAGTACACGGGGCTGTACAGTACATTAGCTTTTTTTTTTTTTCTTTTTTGTCTTAAATGCATTAATGCTTTGTGTGTGCATCCGTAGAGCGCTTGGGAGAAGTACCGCAGGGTCTTTACCATGGTGAGGAAGGTGGAGAGGACTCTGTTCCCCAGGTAAGGGTTTCTGTCAAGGAAGGACTGCTCAGTCCTGTCACCCTGCTCAAACACCGTGGGGGTGAGGTGAACACAGCTCACTGAGCATCTCCCGAGCACCTGAGCCCAAGGAATGCATACACCTTGACTCCACTGCCTGCGGGAGCTCAGAGCTGGATGGGCTTCAAGAAACCAAGAAGTGTTGTTTCAATTTCCCAGCACAGGTACCTCGCTGTAAATTTCCTGAAATTGGTGGAGTTTGTATGCATTTCTACGTAAAATTTATCCTTTTTGACTTACATCACAAAAAACTTAGCAGCACGTCAAAGCTACCCCACAACTGGACTTGGTCAGTGGAGGAAGGCAGCCTCCCAAAGCAACTCACCCCTGGGGCAGGGTAATGTTTCACCCCTGGAAGTGCCACCCCATTTCTGCCGACCACCAAACTGTGATGACACGAGTTCACAGGAGCCACAGGCTCCTTACGTTGGGTTAAGCAGGCTGAGCATCTCCTCACAGACTCCCTACAATTCCCTGGTCGCATGCACTACTCCAACAAGTTACAAAGGATAATCCCCTTCCTAAGGGCCCATTCACTCTGGTGTACGTGGCTGTATTCTCCCTGACTTCTGAAGCCGAAGCTAATGAATTCAGCTCAGTATGAAATGATCCGGAGGAGCTTCAGGAGGGCAGAGCAGGAAAAAAAACCTTCAGGCTGTAATCCTGTATGTAGTTACAGGTGGAAATCTCTACCAACCTTCCAGAAGCACGCAGGTTGCTTCACACCCCAGCTGAAGGAGGAAAAGAGCTTCTCATGGGTACACAGGTTGCCAGCAGCCCGTGGCAGGACTGAAGCAGCACAGCCCCTACGGGGCCATGGCTGCGGTTCCCAGTTCTCCGGGCTCCCACAGCAGGAAACCCAGCACAAAACCCCTGTCTGCCCCAGATCACCCAGCACCAGGGACAGAAACCTCTCACAGCAGCTTTTTAAGAGGCATCACCACTAAGAAATAGTATTTATTGTGTATATCACAGAATCACAGAACTGTAGGGGTTGGAAGGGACCTCAAAAGATCATCGGATCCATATAGTATTACATCAGGTCCATATAGTATTATATCAGGTCGATATACTATCTATAAATATATTTGAGTATTATTTTCTCCAAACTTCTGCTTAAAGCTTGCAGTACCACTGGGCTCCTGCAAGCTACCAGACACTAACACTGTGTGCTTAACTACAGGCTTTGGAGAAGCCACCAGAAAGGTATGAAATGAGAGTGAAAACACAGAGACCTGCATCAAATGCAGCTTTCAATTGAAGGAATAATTCAACCAAGAAAAAAAAAAAAAATGCATGGCTTGGCCACGGAGAATCCTTCCCTGTCCGGATCTCTGGTACCATCCCCAGCAAGCAGTGAAGAAGTTTGGAGGCTGTCATCCTTGGTTGCCTATGGCCTTGAAAGGCCATCTCAGCAGCATCACAGCCCCCTCCCTCCCAAATTCTGCAAGCTCTCTCACAGGACAGCCCCAAACCCCTTCCTTCTGCCACCCACGGGGCACAACGAATGGATTTGTCCCCAGACTCTCTGTAAAACCCAAAACCCATAACCCACGCACTGGGTTCGCTGCTTGCTGCCAGCAGTGCCTTTCGGGGAAGAGCTCGTCGCATTAATGATTTAGCCAGCCTCACTAAACGCATTGCCTTCTTGACATCAGCAGCATTAGCAATTCATTGCACTTCATTTTATGCTCTGTAGGGTGCAAGAATACTGTTGTAAATTGAATTAATGCTTGGTTTTCCTTTGAAATAGTAATACCAAATAAATAATTTAGTCTATGCACAGAGAGAAAAAAAAGAGATAATAGGAAGGAATTGAAGTCAGCTCTAGTCTGTGTTACAAAAAGGGGTGTGCGCTTCAGCATTCCCAACTGTGAAAGTGTTTTGTGGACTTAATTCCAAGGAATTAAAACTTTTGTCCACAGGAGAAGTGTTGTGTTAAAGATATAAAAAGTGGATGCTGTTAAAGCAATGTACCATTTAGCCTTCAGTTCCAGCATTGGGAAGACAGGAATATTGCTGTGCAGTGGACTGAAGAGAACTTGAATTAGTTCAGTCAATTAAGTCATGATTAATTTATGTTAGATCTTGTTCTCTTGAGTCTATAAAAACAAAGACTTTAGTTAACTGGCAGCATTTAGTTTAATAAAAGTAAAGTCTTTAAAGATGACTTCAGGAGGGGAAAAAAAAAAAAAAACATTGCTGACAAAATCAATAGACAGCAAGATTCCTGTTTAATTTGTGTCAATGCAAGTTAAACCAACTTCAGAGACTACCACAAAAGGGATGCTCCCTTCAGCTGGAGAACCTGATGCTCCAGATCTTGATGAGCACAACTAAGCTAGCAGCTCCACAGGAACGTGCGACAAATGACAAATGCAGAGAGCTCCCGTACTGCTTTCCTTTCGCTGCTTCCCTGACTTTCCTCTTGGGTTGCCTTGGGTTGCCTGTGCCTGATTTAGGCAGAGAAGGATGAGTTTCAGGACTAGCAAAATGACCTTAACGCAACCCCAGCCCTGTACCCAGGTTAGGAGCACCCTAATGCTCTCTCTGGTCTCTCTCTAGATACAGATGACAATATCAGTATAGATTTCAGCATCTCAGGTGAGGACATGGGGACTGTCCTGGGGGAGGGCAGCTCAGACACCAAGCCCTTTCTCCTCACTTACCCATCCCAGAGCTGGTTTGGAGAGCCACCAGAACTGTCCCTCTTCCTCCCAACAGCCTAAATTTAGGTGATGTGAGATCTCTGTAAACAGCTTTACACAAGCACAGACGTCTGATTCCAGCTGAAATCACAGCAATTGAACTCTCATGCATGCAGACCTCTAAAATCCTCCCCTCTGTAGCCTGACCAAGGCTGCAGCTGAGCACAAGCCCTCCAGTGAGTCCTTTGCTGCAGGCACAACTGGGGAACTTTCATGCTGCATGTTCGGTTCCTGATTAGGGTTCTGCCTCCCTACTGAGAGAGGACAAAATACCTAATCGCAAGAAAGAAATGAGGACAGAAGCATTCTCCAAGACATCTCCTGCACAAATGCTTGTGCCACCCCCTGTGGAGCCCCATTATGAAGCCAGCCCCGTACCCCGCATGCTCCCAGGCACGGAGGAAGGCACTCCATCTCCATGACACCTCTCCTTCCAGCTGCTCGTATGATTTATTTTTTTTTCCAAAAGTCAGCCAGCCAAAATTATACAGTACCTTAAATTATGTTATTTTGCAGCAGCAACTGCAGCAATTTCCAGTGGCCCAGAAACTCAACCACCTTTCTCTGCACGGGACTGGCAGACTGCTCCATGAGGTTGGATAAGTGCCTAAAGGAGCGTGAGGGCTGAAGAGACAAAGCAGGTGGAAGGAGCAAATTCTCCATCTGAAGGACCTTCAGGATCATGAGAGCAGCACGGTGAGCAACAAGCTTTGGCTGGTTCACAAGAACAGGAACAAAAACACGGGCAGGAGCTAAAATGCGAGCTGCTGGAGAGAAGGAAAGCTGCCAGCAGCAGAGCTAGGCAGGAATGGGGTTGGCAGGGGCACGAGTGCCGAGACAGGAAGGAGGCTGAAGGAAAACCCCTGCCAACCATCTCCAGCAGTGACCTCAGGTCTTGGCTCTGGTGAGAACGGCCCCGTTCTTGCATGAGAGCAGGAATTGCTTGCTTTGTCCCACGCCTGTGTCCACCCACCGTCCTGCGGGAAGCTCTGTCCCATCGCACAGCGTCAGTGAAGGTTTGTGGGGTGCGCGCCAGGAGGATGGATTTGGCAGTCTCTGGCAGCCAGTCTGCTCCCGTAGCTCTGCCTTCGTTACCAGTGCCCTGCGGACACCAGCAGAGCTTCATGGCCCTGGCCAGCCTCACTGGGACATCAGCCAAGCACCCGCTGCCCAGGTGCTCCTGAGCACCCGGAGTGTGCTGAAGCTGCACCCAGGTGTGCCTGTGCCCAGCTCTGTCCCCTGCCTTCAGATGCAGCACGCAGGTGTGAATTATGGGGTGAAGCTTCAGCAACTATTTGTTGAACTACTTTTATTTTCCATGTAAAAGGCTGAGAGCAATCAGTAAAACCCAGGGCTGGCAGCTCGGTGTCACTTTGTAAGAGCCCTCAGGTCTTCTGCACACGTCCTGGAGCTGCTGGCCCCTGCCTTGGAGCAGGTTGTGGTGGTTGTACCCAGGTTTGCTGTTTCACAAGGGGATTGATGTGTCCCCATCTGTCCAGCAGTAAACGTGCTTGTGTTTGCCTCTTTGCAGAAACACCCGTGCAGACCGTTTATGCTTTGCTCGCTACTTTGCAGCGACTCAGCTCCCAAAGCCGTGCAGGGTAATCTCATTGACAGCAGCAACTGACGGATGGAATTACGCTTAATGAAACTATATGGGCTATTAAACAAAAGGAGTCTTCCAAAATAGGATTATTTCAGCTTCAAAAGTGCTGCCTTGCTTTCTTCTTCTGCCTTACTAAGTAGCAAGGTCTTTATGAAACCCAGAGCTGTGCAGTACCTGGCTTCAGATGTCATTTAGAGCAGATTGCTCCTTTAGTTAAGGTAAAAGAATTGGAAAGGGATTTTATTTATTTATACATTTTCTTTATAATAAGAGAAAATATGCTGCTCTAGACTTGACTTAAAGAGTGGATTGTTAAAAGAGAGAATGTGACTTAAATTAAATTAAATAGCTAAATACATCTAGCAGCTTTGAGCCTGCACCTAGGTTTTACTAACTTCACAGGAACAATCTGACCTGCAAAAGTGAGTTAAAATCTCTCCCTATTAATGTCCAAGCTCTTGTCTGGGGCAATATCAAGAGCCAGATGCCTGGAAAAAATTATAAAAATGCTGCAGTTGGCAAATGAGGAATAATCACTTTCCATATACATCCTCATCCAATATCCTAAAAGCAGAGAAACAGCCTTCACGAGCTATGCTAAATAGAGTACGGCGTATGCCAAATATGCAAAGGAAATTGCACTCAGGACTGCAATTTAAATTTTAATGAAGGATTTTTTGGAAAAATACATATTGCAAAGACAAAACATGAAATATTTACACAGAAGATTCAAACCTGAAACAGCAGGAGCTAATAGCCAGAAGGGGCTCTGGGTTTTAAATCTTTCCAGCAGGAAGGAAAAGGAGGAAGCGCAGGGGAATGTTCCTATCGCTTATTCTTAATCTTACATATTTTGCTATTTCCAGATACGTTCCATAATTATGAAACCAATCTCAACATGCTCAACAACAGAAACATTTTCTGTCAAGGGTGACGTAAATAATAGGCGGTTCCAGATGCTGGCCTGCAGAGGGCAAAACAGGGTGGGAATGAATGGGTCTGTGTTCCCCCTTTCTGTAACGAGGAGCCCATAACTGGCCTGATGGAGCAACACTCAGCAATCCCAAAAACTGCTCTATGGCATGATTAGGCATTGGTTGGGGGGAAGAAAAAAGGAAAAAAAAAAGGGGAAAAAAGAGTTCAAGGTTATATCACCTGTGATCAAGTGAGAGAACATTGGCGCTAAGCTCCTCATCTCTCCAAATGATTTCATCTCTGGGCATATTATAAAGTCTCCTACTCCATAAAAAAGATCTCTTTGCTCAGGCACAAATTAATGAAAATTAGACTCGGCACCATATATTACCGTTTCCCTTCCGAACAAAAAGAATTGTTTAAAGGGTTCCATTAGAAATGATTGGTTCCTCTGTGTGGTGGAGCTAACGTTTTTTGTGAAGCTAATAAATCAGCATAATGATAATTTGACAAAGATTCAAGATATCTGTAAGACTTCCTAGAAATTAAAATCTATTCAATTGGAGGAGAAAATTAAGTTAGTGACCTAGGTACAAAAGGAGAATATTTCAGGTATCTGTTCTTTAGTTTCCCTTAGTTCATTACTTTCTTTCATTGATTCTTAACTCTTTGTTACAAAGCAAAGCAGGGGCACGTGCACAAATATCTTGGTGTGCACATATCGGCATGTTTAGGTATGCTTGAGGATACGTTTATGGTCAGCCATAAAGAATTAAACTGATTACAGCTCATCCAAAACTGGGAGGAAGAGAGGGGAAACACAAGGTAAAACTAACCTGCAGCCATTTCATTCTCAACAAATAAGTCCATTTCCATGAACGTGCCCATGTGGTTTTGAAAAACACATGCACAAAAAATGTGTATTTTTAGAAATATTTTAGCAAAATGTGTATTTTTAGAAATATTTTAGCAATCTAGTATTTGGACTGGTAGAGTTCATTTTCTCTAAGTCCAGCCTATGGTTAAGCACAAGACCTAGACAATTCAGGTAAAACTCTTTCTCCATAAACCCAATACAGAAATGCCAGAAAAAAAAATCACTGGAAAATACACCATGATATTTTCTTTCTTACATTAGAAGAGTTCAGAACATAATTTTTCCTCCACTTGGATACCCAGTAAGGTGAATTATCTTTAGATTCATTGTTTGGACATGAAGTTGGAGTGCTTCTGGGTAGAAAAAGCAAAATGCTAATTCCACTGAAAAGAGCCTGGGATAAGAAAAAAAAAGGACACTGGAAGAAACCTTACCCAGAATAAAGATGGCATTGGGCAAGGGCTGGAGCGAAGGCAGGGAAGAAGAGGGATGTGTGGGATCCCTCTGTGTGGGGTGTGAGGACAGGAGAGCCAAGACAGGCTGCCAGTCTGACCATACTCAAGCATCCCACTGCACATCTCCATGCTAGACCTTATTACATGAAATCTCCACTTGCAGCGACTATGGATGAACTTCCCTGAATGCTGCATGGCTGGGGAGAGGGAAAGCACTCTTCACAATTACATCATTTTCCAGATCAGCTCCCCGGGGGGGTCAGAGGAGCATTTCACCCCAACAAACCTCTGCTTCAGCACTTGGTCCTGCTCGCTAATTAGGGCATGTGATCAGCTTCTAGCCAAAAAGAGCTGCACACACAAACACTATAGAGGAAAGGAAACCAGACATACATAAATGAGGACTAAGTTCAGTGTTTTCCAGAGAAACAGCCAGAGTTTCCAGCCTCAACTCCCCCTCAGATAAGGCTTATAAGCACTACACTCTTCTTACTCCCATCCCTCGCTGTTCGTGCATCTGGGTGTTCACAAGGCTTTGATATCCGTGACAAGAAATGCGCCCAGTTATCAATGAATCTTTATCCTCAAGTGTAATTAACCTCACTATCCTTTCATTTACAGCACCACCAAAATCAGAGGTGGGCTGCTGGAGAGCAGTAGCAGAGGTCCGTGCCTGCCTGCGATCAAAGCACCCAGGGGCGTTATTGCTCTGATTATTCCAAATACCGATCCGCTCTCCTAAAAGGGATTTGAAGTGAGGGGGTGGACACCGATATGAAAAGATTGCTAAAAATTGGGCTGTAGGTCCAGTTCACTAAGAGATGCAGAGCTACTGATATTCTGTCTCCTGCTAGGAGGAAGTCCAAGATTTTAACATTACATTTCCACTTAAATTGGAATATAAAGTCAGGATCCGAGCTTTGCAATGAAATAAAACGCTCCAAAAACAGTTTGGTACTATTCTTATGCCTTCTCTCCTGATGAGGTCAGAACTTTTCTTGTAGGTCAAAGCTTTAAAAGCTTCATTTCAATCTCCTTTTCGCCCTGACTTTATCAGTTTGACTTTTACATCGCATAATGCCCAGCTTCCCTGAAGAGTTGAAGTGAAGTTGAAGCAGAAGATCCTGGCGATACCCTTAGGCCTTCTCACAGAGAAAGAATTTTAAAAACAGCATCAGAAAACCCTTCACGAGGAAATCACCTGCTCCTGGTGGCACCAGCCCCACGCACTCGCCTCCTCGGACATCGTGCTCTTGAAAATTGACCGCCACTGATGAGCTTACGGAAATCCCACTTTTTAATGCACTGCACCAAAACACAGTTTAGCAAAGAAAAATCACTTGTGTGAGGAGCAGATCTAAACAAAAGCAACCAAATACTTCCCTTGTACTTAATAGCAGGGATGTCAAAGCAATACTAACAAGGTGTTGGCATGGCGAAAAACCTGCCACATACTAGGGGCATTTACAGCAGCAACACAGAGCTTGGCTGCAATGAAATTTATTTAGAGTTATAAATTCTTGCTTCGTGCATCCCCCAGCTCCGAATTCGTTACAGGTGAAATTAAGCCTTCTCATCCCCACTTCGCATATGGGAAGCTGAGGCAGGCATAGTTAAAGTGCCAGGAGGCAGGAGGGCAGAGGAGAGCCGAGGTTTCCTGAGTCCTAGGTCAGATCTCTGTGCAGAAGGAATCGTCTCGCAAGCTGAAAAGGAGCAATTCCCATAAAGGGGAACCCGAAAGGGGCACTGCGTGATCAGCAGTGCAGAATGGCAAGCATTGGACTAACAAAAAAAAAAAAAACAGAAGCTACCGAAGGCGTAAGTGATAGCCAAACATTTCTGCACGTGCAGTGGGAAGGCTGCTCTTACGAACCCGACAGAACTCGGCCTGAACCTCGGCCGAAGTCACAGCTCAGCTAACCACGATGGGTGCTTCTTTTCCCCCTGTGCAGGGTGATATTTGGGAGCAATCGCAGTGCCCCCCCATCCCCACATTGCTTGGTGCCTCTTAGACGTCTATTCCTGCCTCGCTCCACGCCACAGAGCCCCTTTTACAAGTCCTGCTCCTCTTTCAGCCCTTGCAGCCCCCACAAGCCAGCTCCTCCAGGCTGCAACCAGCACCCCCCGTACACACCAGGGTGCTGCAGAGGGAGCCCAGGCTGCCCCGTGGGTGATGGAAAGACACCCAAAGAACAATTATTGCCCATCTCACGGCTTATTAATTATGTCTCACCTTGCACAGATATAACCACCTGCACAAGGCAGTGAAAGGACCAGTGCTAGTGTTTTTAATTAAGCTGTTACCCATTAGGCATGGATGCTTGTGTCCTGGGGTGGGAGCCAGGCACGGGCACCCCATTCCTCGCACCGGAGGGAGGCAGGCAGCACTAGGAAGGTGCTTTGGTAGCCTGGTTTGCCCTGAGATGCTGGTGAGACTTCAGCTCAGGAGCCTGCTGCCTGTAACACAGTGCTTTTATTCTTCACAACACCAGGAACCGGCCCATGACTGACTGGTGATCAGGAGAAGCAATCCGAAAACAAAACCAAACATTGCTCAGAATAAATCAGGTAGGGGGCTACAAATCCAGGGCTTTCCTCAGGCAGTGTTAACGAGGATGCAGCTACAGAAGGCCAGCGCAGGAACTTCACTTACCAAGAGCCACGCAAGGGTGGCAGAGCACAGAGCTGCTTGCAAATAACACAAGCATCCAAGGGACATGTTTCTAAGGGATGAGGGATCTGACTGAGAGAAAACACGAGGGAAAAAGTAAAAGAATCCCTGAGCTACAAGGCTGGCTGATGAATCATTCAAAAACTAGCTGTTAAGAGCCCAGAGGATTTGTTCACCTGCTGCTCCTGAGAGCTGTGTACTGATGTCGCCTTGAACCCAGACAAAGCAAGCCACATTACGTAAAGAAGAAAAAGAAAAAAGAAACCACCCTGAGCCTCATAGCTCAGTTCACACCTTCACTTTGACATTGTCAGCTCTAACACTGCAAACTGCCAGAGCCAGGTCCTGCCTCCCCTACCACATCCCTGGGCGATGCTCCGCATCCTCCAGCGGCAGCCAGCCCGTGGTGGAAGTCAGCGCTGGGCACCAAGCACCTGCATTAAATGCACAAACTGAGAAGTGGCTGTCAGGTTAGAAGAAAGCAGTTTAAGATATATGGCAGCAAAGAAGCCTCTCTGTACTGTCTTGTCACTCTGCTTATTAAAGTTATTTTTATTTCATAGACCGCATATTATTTATTGAAGCTGCCTGTAAAAGAGACTTGACCGATTCACAGGGGAATGGTCTTTTCTTCATTCCTTAAGTTAGAAAAAAATAATAATAACTTAATCTTATGATGAACAATGGGCAGCTAACAAAGGAGTTGTAGAGAGAAAAGCTGAGTGGAAAGCTTTCCCTTCCCGTCTGTGCTGCCGGTATCATGCCTCTGCGAGCACAGCCACAAATGAAGGGTGGGTGCGGGATCAGGGCACAAAAGGTTAATTAAAATGCTCCGAGAAGAACAAGGAAGATGATTGTAAAGCAATCCCAAAGAGCAGAACTACCTTTAGCTTTGCAGGGTTTTCTGCAGCTGCCGCTTGCTAAATGAAACGCTGGTTTCTGCACTGCCATAAATGCCATTTCATTGTTCCCTTCGCTGCAGGATGTGCTGCACTGCTACCTTTTTTCTGTTCCAAATTTTGCTGGACTTTCTCTGAATTCCTTGCAATGCCTTTGTTTTTTTCCTCTCGTTTGGCTGAGTTTTGTGGATCTGAATCCCTGCAGGGACTACGCCAGCCGCTCACTTTGTGTTTATGGCCACGTGCCTCCTACGAAGGACACCGGGCAGACTCTGAGATCCTCTTTCAAAAGCCCTAACCAGCTGTCATCTCCACGTTCCTCTTCTCCAACTGATTCCCTTCCCTACCTCCAGACACACAAACTCTCAGGCAATCTGTTCGAAAATTGTCGCTTGCTCCTCTGCTGCGCAGTGCCCACAACAGGAAGATGCCGCAGAGCTAAAAGTTTGGGTTTTTTCTCCGCTTTTGTTGTTGTTGCTTTGGTTTTTGCTGTTGTTTTAAGTCTGTGCAGAAGCCCAGTGGTACCCTGGGCTCCCTGCTAACAGAGGTGCCATGGGGCTCCCACCACACCAGATCAGTGCAGGGCTGGATCGCTCCATCCCTGCAGAAGCTCATTTTGGATGGTCCTGAGCCTTAGTTTTGGCAACAGAGAGCACATGCCCTATCCAAATGAGCATTCCCAAAAGAGAAACCTGATAAGTTTCAGGCACACAAAAAATAAACTGCTCAACAAGCCACCACTGAATACCTAGATTTAATAATTCCCATTTCTTTCCTCACCACTCCACGGGAACAGTCTGTCGTTGCTCCTTCACACCTGCTTTTATTAGCAGGATGGAGGCTTACAAAATCCTCCAAGATGGTACCATCTCTTATTCCCACTCAGTGAAATTACTACACAAAGACAGACCCTAAATCTAAAATACAACCTGTGAGTTCCTGTTGGCATTTCCACAATTTTATCTCTTTTTTTTTTTCTCAGTGTACTTCAGAGTTGCAAAATTAACCCTTGCATACAATGCTAGTTGAGCTGAGACCTGGGGCAACAACTGCAGGAGGTCGTTTCCTACAGGTCTGGACTGAGCTAGCTTCCTTTTATTGCCTTTACTCTGGTTAGAAAAAGGCTTTATTTTATTTTTTTTTTTACAAATCCCGATGTTGCAATCTGTCATTAAGCAGGACCTCCACACTAGGCCATGTGCAAGCAATGCTACAAAAAATTCCCAATAATATCTAAAATCTCAATGCCAGCCACATTCCGTGGGCTGGGACAAATTCCTGCTACTAAAACCTTTCAGCCTGGGTATGGTGAAATAATTACACCTGGCTGCATTAATTTTGGGTAGGAAAAAAATACATGCTCTGACACCTCCTTTTCTTTCTGATCTTCCCCAATCGATTCATAACCTCTCAATCCTTACATCTCCATTGTGAGCAGTTCATTGTGTCCATCACCTACAGCATCAACCTGGGTATCAGAGGAGATTTCCAAAACTTTATCAAAAGCAAGCCAACATGTCAGATATATCATGGGCATGGTCCCACACTAGGACAACTCAGAAAAATTAGCTTGGGCAAGATGTCCAAGAGATTAGGACATTCTTTTTTTGATGAATGTTTGAGCTTCCCTCTTGTTCAGAAATGCAAAGATTTTTCCAGGAGATACAGTCCCCAACACCTCTGTGCAGTAAAAGGAGCACCTACAGATTATGGAATGAGTAGATAGGGAACCTGTACTGATGTGTAGGCTGCATAACAGCTTCCAAACAATTTAGAAAGCTGAAGGTGGCATTAATGAGCAATGTGGTAACATGGGTCTCTGTCAGTACATCCATCCTCACCTCTTGCAGTAATATTTACCTCCCATGGGTAAAGATGTCCTCATTTGGGTGAAGGGGCCAGAAACATCCTCCCACACCTCCTCACTGATGACTTCTATATGAGAGCTCAGCAATTCCTGCTGTTTGCCATTGTGCCTTTAGCACAGCATAATATAGAGACAGGATAAACCAACCCAGATAGATCAAATAATCCACGTGAGATCGTGTAGCAAATTGGTGCAAGCACTGGGATTAGGGCTTTTGCTCTCCCATGCCCACTCTAAGAACACCTAAATATAGAGGATCCAGAGCACGCAATGCTTTTCAGGGGGAGGGGAATAGTGATGGTTGTATTAATTCTTAAGCTTTCGTATCTATTTCACATGAGATTTCCTCTCCTGAAAAAAGGTTCTGGCATTTTTTTCATTTTTAAGCTAACTGAAGTTGTGTTCCATAACAACACAGTCACATCCATGGAGTATCAAAACATGCTACTCGCTCCATTATTGTCAGTTTTGTTTGTTTAATTGTATGAAAACTGTCCATAATTGACATATTTCCATAAATTAGTTGATATTGTGCTAACAAAACATTACAGATTGGCACAGATTAAAAGATTTATGCCTACAAAGTCTCAATTCGTCTTGAAGTTTAATTATAAAAATTTATTGTTAACTTCCTGGTCTTTCCTTAGTAAATGCCTCAAGAAAATAAATAATTATCATAAAATGCAACCGTGGCTCCCAGAGGTAACCAGCACAAGGGTTATTTATTGGCTAATAGGGTATCCCAGCATTTTA
Organism: Oxyura jamaicensis; assembly: GCF_011077185.1. NCBI lineage: Eukaryota > Metazoa > Chordata > Aves > Anseriformes > Anatidae > Oxyura > Oxyura jamaicensis. The sequence goes on along the minus strand of NC_048897.1, from coordinate 52,286,622 downwards.
TATCATGCAAATCCTTCATCGTTATCGAGTTTTAATTTACACCTTTCATTCCCTTTTGCTCTACTAAATCCATTTCTGATGTTGGGCATTATCTGTAATCACAATAATTGTACCTCTGATTTCTTTTTTCCTTTTTGGATATGGAACGTTGGCAGGAAAATAGCTTATCACTTAAAGACGTGAAGGGTCCAGGGTTTTGCAATGCTTTCTGCAACTCAAAGCCATGTTAAATAAGTTTCCACAAGTGAGCACTTGGATCTTAAGTTTCCTCTGTGGGCACTTGGATCTTCTTTGTGTCAGGGTCTCTGCAGCTCACCAGTTCCCACCCCTCCTTCCAGCAGCCCCAAAATCACAGACTGTCAGCTCTCCTTCCCCTGGGGAAGGTACAAAATTCCCCCCTTGCCAACAGAATTAACCCCTGGGAGGTGCAGGCCCCCTGGGATTAGCTATGGGACTCCCCAAACCCCAGACTTACAACTGCCTCACTCAGCTCCGTCCACACCTAAGGGCTGAAATGGGGGACTAGTTGTGCAAGCCATCACCTCAGCATGGAGCACCAAAGCCAAGCAGATTGTCAGGGCTTTGCACCAGCTGATGGCACAGGCAGTTCTTCCTTTCCTTATTTCTTCCCAGGGAATGTTAGGAAGACAGGAAGCAGGATGATATTTCAACTTTAAATAGAAGAGTCAGCTTCCTCTTGCAGCATGCAGGAAACCTTGCAAAAACCCTCACGGATTTGCACCAAGACAGGGACACCATATGAGGAAACACTGCTCGGCGCGATCATGGTTATATCCCTGCTGCTGCCAGTATGCAACTTGTGAGGGACTGAGCTAGCTTCATACTTGGCACAAAATCCCTAGGATAAATTGAGCTCCATCCTCGCAGCTCGTGGGATGTGCCCAAGCCACGCCGAGCTAGCTCACAAGCATCTGCAGGAGCTTCAGGTCCAGCTATGCCATGGGCATCGGCTGCACACCAGGCGTCATGGACCACGGAGGGCTGCCTCTCTCCAAAAAAATCTCCAAATCTCCAAAATTTGGACCTCCAGTCCAGTCTCCAAAACCCTGCTTCCAGTTTGCAAGCAGGTCAAGGAAATCCAGCTTGGAGATGAGACTGCCACTGATGAAGCACCTCTGCAGCCTCTCCACTCCACTCACCCCAGATCAGACATCCTGCACCTCCTGCTGCCACCTGAACCTCCAGGCAGCATCAGCCCATAGAGAAATCAAAGGCCCAGGGCAATACATGCCACAAAGAGCTATTTCTTTCCCAATACAAAACTAGGTGGTTACATAATTAATTTCCAGTACTTGGCCAGAATTAACTGCAGATGTAGGTGGTACATGCTCACCATCATTTAGGGGATCACCATCAGCCATTTTCTAGCTTCAGTGCTGACACCTGGACCATATAGTTGTCAGTGCAGTTCCCTGCCCTGATCTTGTATCCCAATGAAGCATGTAATGTGCCAATTTACGTGTGGATGGGCTGGTAGCCTCATAAGGTCTCCCTGAGTTGAAGGTCATTTTACTACGTGTAGCAAGAACAAACATGGCCATGGTTTACCATCAAGAATAGGGGTCAGGGCTCCTGGATTTCTGTTTCCAGCTTTCACAGAAATTTGGGGTGTGCCCTAACCAAGACATTTGTGTCTAGTTTCTGAGTGTCCACACGGAGACTGGGAGACTTGCGGAGGCTCAGTGCTTCTGAAAACCTTTACCTTGCTTTGTGCCTCTGACAATCCAGTTGAGCACAGCATTGTGCTGCCTCAGCAGGAACAGAGAGCCTTTTCAAGGCTTGCAAAGCTCCAAGATCATCTTTAAGAAAAAGTGGCACAGAGCAGTCATGCTTACATAGCATGGAGCTTCCTCGGGAGCCTCCTCATGGACCTTCACCCCCAGCTTTGCTTTCCATCACCAGCCACAAAGCTGGCCCCAATTATTCTTCTTTCTGCTTACAAAGCTAGGCAAGTGCTTTTTAATCGTGAATTAATATTCACATCGAGTGCCGAGTGCCTGGAATTCCTGGGTATGGCTTTTCTGGGCTGGCAGCAACAGCTCCGTGACGGTGATTCACTCGGACACGGCTGAGCGTGCTGCCAGCAGCGCCCAAGTTCAGCTGCTGCTGATGCAGAAATGATTCACATTTCTGATGTTGCTGTTGGACGGAGGGATATAAACTTACACAGTAAGAGAACAAATACCATGAGTCACCCTTTCTCTTAGAGACATTTGTTCAGTGCTCTTAACCTATTTGCGCCTGTACTTCTACACGTCGCATTTGGAAAGACAGACGGAAGAGTTTTGTTCTCTGACGGCTTCAGCCCTGCCCACTGCTCCTCCCGTGGTGGGCTGGAAATGGCACGAGCATGAAACCTGTGGGCATGGCAGCAGCTTCACCTCAAACTGTGTACTCTGTGCATTTAATGACCTTACATTGCTTAATACTCAAAATCAAAATACACTTCAGATTCTCAACATCTGTGACATCTGTTCTAGACACTTCCCCATATAGCTATATGTGTGATAAAAACAACAAAGTTCTTTTGTGACTGCCATAAAAACTCCTAAAAACTCAGAAATTTCCACGGGGGCAAGTCAGGTACTTACAGTTAGGAGAAGGTGGATGGTGAGGTGCAGGCGTACAGCAGACCTGCACTGCACAGACCCATCCTGCCCCAATTTATAGCGGTGCAGTCATGCTGCTCACATCACAATCACTGCTCAGCTCCGTGGTGACTGAAACCAACAGGCACCCTTGGAAACCCCCTCCTGTGTACGGCCTGATGCTCAGACCTCATAGTTTCTGCTTCCAAAAATATTAAAACCATGGGACTGATCCCTTGCACAGATGCACGGAGACGCTGGAAGCATAAAACACAGCTAATAAATCAAGGCAAATGCAAACGAGCTAAATGGCTCCTTTAGAAACTTTCTCCAGTCCTAAATTTCCATAACCTAGTGAGGAGGAATTCATGCCAGCACTTCCATTAAAAGAGATAGCAAAACCAAAATTCTTGTTTGAGGCAGGTTTTCTCCTTTTACTCTTTCACCACGATCACTATTCATAGCCCACTTCTCACCTTCCAAGCACATTAATCCTCAGTTCTTCTTGTGATGCAAGCGATTATTAGTCTCATTTTATGGATGAGGAAAATGAGGTATAGAGGTTAACTGTTTCATCCATAGGCCTGGCACTATAGATACATAGAGGAAGATACAAAGAGATGTTTTACATTTATTAGTTTTAATACCCTCTCAATCCTGAAGAGTTGGACTTGGGATAATTAAGGCAACTGGCTTTAACAGGCAGCGATGTGCGAGGTAGAGAACCGAGGCAGCTCTTCAAATCACTATAAAAACACTTCAGAAATAACTGTTCTCTGCTGTACAGGCAAGTACAGGATGGGGAACTTTTTATCCCTGCTCATTTGGGATCATAGATCCAACCTGGGGGGTGCTCAGGTGCTGAGGACACAGGAGAGCCCAGCCCAGGCACGGAGCCCTGCAGGGAGGGCTCTCCTGCACTTCTCAATTGCCAGAGTGCTCCCCAAAGGACACTCGTGTGGTACTTGGAGATATCTCATCTAATAATCCCGTTAATTCATGTTGTCCTTTCGTGAACTGCATTGTGTCAGCTAAGCCTTGCCATCTGCAAATCGTAATTTCCTGCGTAATCCTGTGTGTGCACACACCATTACTGAAAAGCACCTGGAGGACTTCTTAACTTCAGATTCTTAAAAACAATTTGGGTTTTAATGCAGAGATTCCCAGGAGAGCAACTGAGCAGAGATAACTTTAAAAAAAAAAAAAAAAAATCAAACTAATCATAAGCTAAAAGCAAGCTGGCTTCATGGCTAATTTTCTCCCCTGCACCCACTGCATGAGAAAAAACTCATAGAAACCCTGGGACAAGACAACAGGGCTGCCTGGCTAACGTCATGCCATGAACCTGGTTGGGCTTATGCATCCTTTGGGTCCCAATAACTACACAAGTTGGTAGCAATAGCCCAAAGCAAGGGATCCCCAGCTCCTAGTCCGTCATTACACCACCACGTGCTGCCACACCAAGCCCTCGGTGAGCACAGAAACACCCAGAAATTCCAGGGATCCAGAGGGAAAAGGCAGTTATCAGGCAGGCAGTAGGTTTAAAATTATATAAATATATAATATATATTTATTTGCAAACATCGATAAACAGTAGAACTTGCTAAATGATTCTGGGGATGCTAAAAGTTTATACCACTTCAAGGGCAAGACTGGGAGGGGGAGGCTGTCAGCGAAATGACCTGGATTGTGATTGAACGCCAAGACACCAATCTTGGGTGAGTAAATGCCCAAAAGCAAATCCCTGGAGTTCAAAATAGTACTTTGAGGACACAACACCTGTTTGTCTTATTCTCTTGTTCCCTGGACTCTGCCGTTGAACACTGCCCAAAACAATGAAACCACCAACCCCAATCAAACGTGATCAATCTCCTGCTTTTGTGCTGTATTATGAAATCAATCTACTGATAAAACGCAGAAATGGGCAGCCAACACATTTGCCACCCACACTGCATGGTTCAAGCAAGCTACCGCTACCAAAGCCCTTAGTTAGAAGGGATCCGCGGATGGCCAGCGGTGGTCAGACCAACACAATAAATTTTCTGAACAAAGATACCAAAAGCCCTCGGAATGACTGTTCTGGAGAAACACACAACCCATTTCACCTCCCCTCCTGAACTGCCTGTGTGAGTAACTTCAACTTCTTGCATGTAAGAAGAACTTCAAAGAGTAACAAACATTCTTGCTCAAATAACACATATCAGTCTAGAGAAGCTTGCTGCCTGCCTCTTGTCCTTAAATTCACAAGCAGAAGCCAAGCACATGCCTTTTTGCCTCTTCTTAAGCACAGCAATGAAATACAGCTCTCATGTACAGATAGATAATAAGCTACTTGAACTCGGCAACAGCCTCCTGCTGTTCTCCAGACCTCTGAAGGGACTGGCACCGCACACGGCTGAATGTCCACCGGTGCTATTAAATTATTTCTCTTAAACACCATTCAAGGCCATCAAAGGCAAAGTGCCTCTAATTGGACTACACCGGGGTGCTTTAAACACATGGTCCTGGTGAGATCTGAAGCAATCCAAGCAGGAGGAGAACATCTCCTCAGGGAGCTCACGTAGGGAACCATCTTGCACCAGATACAGACTCAACGTGACAAGAGACAGAGAATCCCTTAAAAGTGTACAAGATGATTTGCAGAGAATGGCCACTATAATTATGGGGTTTCTGAGACATTACCACCTCCCCTCTCATCGCAAGCTCTGGAATAAATAAATTTCATGGTGCCTGCCTCACAGCCTCCGGTCTAATGACCCAAGTCAGTGCTCCCTTCTATTTTGAAGACACAGCTGCCACCTGATCAGGATTCTGGTTCCCACTAATTGTCCCTTGTGATGAGCCTTCATGAAATTTAATTTCTTTAATGCTTTTCTCTGATCTGAGGGAGTTGGACAGTCCGACACTTGGCTCTGTCTCAGCATTTTTTAGAATGCCCACTCTTATTTTAAAAGAGAAACACCCAAGAAAAGCAACAGTGATGTTCAAACACAAATACAACCATGATGGAAATGGGTTGGAGCGAGTCTATGAGAATGCCATATCGGAACAGGTCCAGTTTTGAGCAAGAGCAAAGCCCTTCTCCACCACAGCAGAACCGCCTTTTCCCAGCCATTCCCAAGCTCACCCCGTCTACCCTAACAGATTCAGTCTGCAGTAGGCACAATGATGGCATTGATGACCACACGCTGCATTAATTAAGTTTCTCTACCTGGCTGTGATGAGCATCTCCTCTGCATCTCCATCAATGCCTCACCAACCCCTGCATCAGCGAGCTCCTTTGCACCCCTCAGCACATCCAAACAAATATTTCATTCACCAAGCAAATCAAGGAGCTTAATCCAGCGTCTGAGCACCAGATTAATTTTTCTTTTAATATATATTTTAACTGGAGTGCCAGGCACAGGGCTGATGAGGTCTGCCAGGTTTCATTTGGGGTAGGAGGGCAGCACGGCTGCCCTCAGGGAGCATTAGCCTGCCTGCTGCAATACACGGCTGTCAAAGACCATATTTGCTTGATGCTTAAATTATTAATCCATTCTCTCCAGGTTTGTTATCAAATCATCTCAATTGTTTTGCAGTTTATTAAAAATGTCCTGCACATCTGGTCTAATCAGCCAGAGGAGAATCGCCCAATTTGACTGTCAATAGCAATCCCAGGCTATCAGCTTGGTAATCGCAGCGCTTTCCACCTCAGCAGCTCCCACGAAGGGTGCTTTAATCACTGCTGATGCAGAAGGGACTCCCCCAGGCGCTGCAGGCACAGAGCAAGCCATCACACCACTCTCCATAGAGACTTTTGGGGTGAAAAACGCAGCACGGCAGATGGAGATCCATCACCATCAGCAGCGCCTTGGTTAAATGTCCACCCACGTCTGCCTTCACACACCAACCCCAGCTCCTTTCCTGGGACATGGGGTATTGGATGAAGACTTTCCTACACCACAAAACCCCTAAAGCCTGGAATTTCAGGTGCTTCCGTTTGAATCCATGAAAGCCTCGCAAAGACAACGACCCAAGGAGGCCCATGCTAAGGATAAGCCATCCAAAGGAGATGACAACTTCTTCTTGGTACCTGGCTGGCTGCTGGGGTTAGCCCCCAGCAAGGGGCCATAGCCTGTACGTGTCTTTTCTTCTCACCAGGGAGAACCTCATCTTCTATTATGTATTCTCAACCAGTTCCCAGGCTTAAAATTTCCTCAGTGCTTTGAAGAGTTGGCTTGTGTTAAATAAAAGTATAGGGGAACATGGTCTTAGGAAAAGGATAGGGGAACGTGGTGCTCCTGCTTGCTGCACTGGAGTAGAAACACAACCAAGTTACGGGACACGCTGACCCACCTCCCGCTGGAACCACGAGTGCGCTGCCCGAGTCTCATCCATTAATCCAAGGCCTTCTTAAAGTTTGCGACAAGGAGCTACCTGAGAGAACTGAGGCAGAAATATTTAAAAGATACTTGTTTTCCACATGCATTTCTGTTGTTGGCACATGCACAGCAGTTATTTCACAATAGAATTAACTGAGACAACTCCGTGGCACGGAATTAGGCATAGCAGGCACAAAAGCAGTCAGCTTCGGAGAAAGCAGGTGCAGGAGCTGCTCGCTCCCTGCGCTGATGAAGGGCTACAACATCACAACAAGTCACTAAGTACCTGCAAGTCAGAAATGGTCCATTATTTTCAATGAACAATTTAATTCATTAAACACAGCGTTTCTCTTTCTGCTGCTGAATGCTCTGCCATCAGATGATGATGCTTTTAAGCGTGATTGCTGTTTACAATTGTCCAGAAAGCCTGTTGTTCCCACACTCCACGTTCCTCATTATTTTCCCTCCTGTAAGAGTGTCACTCGGTGGGCAGGTTATTCTTCCCCGGCTGCATATTTTGAGGAAGAGGATTTATGAAGTGCCAAAGACCGGCAATTATGAGCAATTGTAAGGATCTGTTCTAGATCTAAGGTATAATAAGAGCTGTAAAAATAGCCATAAAAGCACGCTCTGTGTGACACCCCCTGTGTTACTGAAAGGGCTTTTGCCTTCTGCGGCAGAAAGCCTCACCTCCCCAGAGTGTATTTGCTCAGGCCACTGTAGCACAGCCTGGGGACTAAGGAGGTGACAGAGGTGGCTTGGAGGGGTGGATGAGGAGCTGGTGTCACATGGGGTGAGCTCGAGCCAAGAGCTGGATGCCCATGAGGAGATACCGAAGAGACAGGCAAGGACTTGATAGGAACAGAGAGACCAGCCTGGCCTGCAGTAGGTCGGTGCAGAGTTCTCCGTGAAGAGATTTAACTTGTACTGGAGGAGTGGATAATTCAGGAAGTCATGACTGGAGATCGGCAACACAACTCTCTGAAAACATGGAAGAAAACTTGCAGATTCTGAGGCGTATGAGGTAGAAAGCAGACCGGGAGAAGAAAGTGTCCTGAAGGTGAGGAGAACTTCTCAAGAAGCACGACAATCCCCAGGCCTTGTGGCCAGCCAGGATCTCTCAGTGCTGGCTGCTGTGGGAACACAAGACAAAATTCTTGCGCTTTTAGGGTTTCCTCAAAAATCCCTGCTGAGCTAGGCTAATGGACACACACACTGACTGACCATTGCCAAAGGAGCCCTGGAAAAGCTATAAGTGTACTGCAAAGAAAACAGGAATGCTCTGACATCTGTTATTTGGTGACTTTTAATATATATATATACACACATATATATATGTATATATAGAGAGATCATGGTTTTCAAAGCAAAACAGTGACTCAGTTGGCCAGAGCAGGTCCCAAATGAAAATTTGACAAAGAATTTAATTCAAAATCCAATTATCTGTGGGGCTATCCTGGATTTCTTCAGTTTCTTTGGCCTTCAGAGAATGTACAGCAAAGGACTCATAAATCAAAGCGAAGGTTGCAAGTACAAATACCTCTGTCCTCAGCATGTCACCTGAGTCATGGACAGCCAGGCTGGTGACAGAGACCAGACCCTATCAACTCGAGTCCTTTTAGGCATTATTCTTTGCAAATTATATCAGATATCCTAGGGGATTGGATGATGAGTAGCCTACCTCAGCAGGGTGCAGGGCTCTGACACAGGAGGTTATTTCCATGAATTTATCTTTTACATTAAGCCAATTAATCATCCATTAAGAACTGCAGATGCATGCAAGTTGAAAGCACACAGAAAGTACAATGGGCAGCCTTTAAAAGACCAGAGGGAGAGCTGAGCTTTTCAGGGCTCTGAGAAATGCCTTTTTTGATGAGGGGTATTCAACACCGCACTTCCAATTTGGGGGATTTGGGGTGGGACAGCAACAGGACGGGATAATTCTGCCCATCACATGGTAGAAGCTAGCTCAACTCCCCTATATCCAGGGCAGAAAATACGTGTAGCCACTTAAACAAGAAAGTTATCAGTTTAGATGCTTTGCAGGATCCAGCCCTTGGATATGACCACAAGAAGTTTCCTAGTTCATCTTCAGTTAAGCGTGGGTAAAGAGTCATCATAGAATGATTTGGGTTGGAAGGAACATTAAAGACCACCCAATTCCAGCCCCTTGTCATGGGCCCACAAGAACAGGTTGCTCAAAGCCCAACCCAACCTGGCCTTGAACACCCACAGGGATAGGGCATCCCCAGCTTCTCTGGACAGCCTCAACACCCTCAGAGTAAAGAAATTCCTCCTTATATCTAATCTGAACCTACCCTTTTTCAACCTAAAGCCATCACCCCTTGTCCGGCCACCCCACCCCCTGACACCGAGTCCCTCCCCAGCTTTCCTGCAGCCCCCTTTAGGCACTGGCAGGATGCTGTGAGGTCTCCCTGGAGCCTTTTCTTCTCCAGGTTGAACACCCCCAGCTCCCTCAGCCTGAGAAGTTACACACCAGGCTCAGTCAAGGTGTGAGCTTGGTTCCTCTATAACCCTTCTGGCTTCATAACAGCCACTTTGCAAAAACAGACCCAGTAATGACAAGAAAACTAAAACCCTTAATCTCTTCCTCCTTCTTCTCTTTGCTGCCCATCCTATCCCTACCAGGGCTGGAAGTCCGCAGGAGCAGAGATGGCAGTGTTTTGTGGCAGTCTGTCACTTTCTGCTAATCTTCCAGTGCTGAAAATCATTTTAAATCCATTCCTGTCTTTTTGCATTTGCATAACTGTCTAGAAAGAAAACTCTAAAAAGGCAGAGCCTGATTTAGTGTGAATGAACATGTCATAAAACATTTCCAACTCTGCAGCACTTATGTAAATCTTTCATGATTTAAAAGTTGCCAAGTTACCAATACTGTATTATGAAGTACTGGCCTTCATGCTCAGTGTATACAAAGAGGCGATTTCAAGTTAGGCTTCCCTTTGCAGAAGCTATGTTTGTTTCCCCCAGAAAATAAAAATGTTATACATGGAAATTATTTGCATGCATCTTCAGTGCCAAAATAGATTTGGGGAAGGTTGAAAAATGTGCTGACAGTTTTGGTGAAGAACAACGATGTTTATCAAGGCATTTTTCTGCTTGGAAGGGAGTTCAGGTAAAAAGATGTTTCCTTGTGGTACATTTAGAACAACTTTATTGCACACCTTGTGGGGCCGCAGGGCTGCTCTAACCCCTGTGGGCTGCCCAGTCCCAGCCTGGGACCAACTTCTGCCACCAGCCATTGCAAGAAGGACCCGAAGCTCTTTTGAACAGAAGATGTCAAAGGAATTCTGTCCATAAACTGCAGTGAAACATCTGTGAACCCCAGCTTGGCCAACCCTATTTGCCAGCCTCACAACCTGTGGAGGAGCACCACGCCACAAAGAAACCTGGCAGCAGCAGGGAGCTGGAAGTGTTCACATCACCAGAGGAGGCCCCTGCATGTATCTACAGCTCCTACGCACCCAGCAACCTTCACCCTGCAGCAGACCCCAGCACAGCCCACTCGCTATCAAAGTGCTGGCACAAAGTGCTGCGACTACTGCAAAACACAACCGTGCCTCAAAGAGAGGCACCCACCCATGTTGGACATCACATACTGGGACCATGCAGGTGCTACACGGGGTGAACAAGTGGACGTGCCTTACCTCACTCCCCAAAACAGAGCCATCTCTGTCCCCAGAAGCAAATAAAAGGGTGTTGACAAAGAAGCTCCCTTCCCACCCTTAGGCCAGGAGCAGCCCGTACCCTAAAAGAAGAGCCTTAGGCTTGCCTCACAAATAGGATGGCTCGATATGCTTTCCCCCACCCCATCACACCACACTTTTTTCACTTTTCCAAGAACACACCTTTTTCCCAGGCGTCCCTCTCCTCAGATGCTTGCCGCAGGATTTATTTATAAGAACGATTCTTCTCCCTCAAATTGGCAGAACACCTCTGGCAGAGGAGCTGGGAGATCTCAGACTGATTTCCCAGGGAGCTTTCCCACAGCAAGAACTACCTCTGCTCCTGAATAGAATGATCGCAGTCTCCAAAGTTTCTCTCAGCACTTGAAGCGTGAGTGATAACAGACAGCTTTGCTTCACATGCCAGTGCAGCAACATCAGGAAAATCACTGTAGTCCCCTCTAAGAGAAAAATGCAAGCTGCCAGCACAGTTTGTTTCCTTTAGCTCCTCAATGTTGTCAGCGCAGGTCCATCAAACCCTATTACCAGCTCCTAACCCAACCAACGTTACAGCCTCAGAATCCCTGCTCCTTGCATATATATTAGGACGTGCAGAATCTCTGCTTTATGCCTCTGAAGATTTATTAGAGAGACAAGGTTTTCAGAAGGAAGCAGCACCTAGCATTTAATCAACTGGATGCAGCTGGAAGTATAATGAGTACACTCACAGGCCCAGAAGCTTCTTTGCAAGTGTGACACAGGCTGAAAACCTCAAGCTAAGCACAGATTAGGAACAATTGCTCCAGGTTTAAGTTAATTATATAAACCAATTAGGCAATTTAAGGGGAAAATGCACCTGTAACAGAGTAGAGAAATGGTGAGCACCCTTTCTGCAGTACAGGGAAAGGCAAGAAGTTAGCATATGTGATGCTGAAGAAGCTCACAGTGGGGAAAAAAAACTGTGTGTCTTGAAGTCAGTATCTCACTTGAATTTAGGATGTTTTATATTCAGAGCTATAAGTTTTTACCTCTCCAGATGCTTTTAGAAGGTTTTATAGCTCTACTTTGAGGAATATGTTGTAAGTTCAAGTGTTTGTCTTTCTCCTGTAGGTATTCCCACTGGACTGGGGTCATCGGGAGGTTTACTTCAGCTTCTATCACACCATATTCCAGCACTGCACTGAACCAAGTCTCTCAGCAACCGCTGGGAACAACAGGAACCCAGCTGGCCACACCGTGGTGCAGGAGCACAGAGCAGGGGGCTCCTTGCCCCTTCCAGTGCCCCCCGTCTGTGGGCATAAGTGCTCAGCTGGGAATAGCCATGAGTTTGTTTCCTACATGAACACTTGCCTCAAATCAGTGCCGTTTAAATATAACCTACAATGCATTTGTTCCACCTGTTGTCAATCTCAGAAAGTTCTGTGAAATCCTCCAGAGATTCCCCTTTAATAAGTTTATTGACTTTATGCCAGAAGCACCACCGCAAACAGAGAACGGGGTCTATTTAAGTGAGACGGATTTCACAGCAGAGCAGCTAAAAATAAAACCCAGAATATGAAACAAAAACGTTTTCATCATAAAGGAGCAGGCTCACCGTAAACATTTTTGAAGGAGGATCCTCTTCACAGCCAGCACTCCTCCTGTCACCCAGGCAGCACGGAGCGGGCTGCGGTCCAGCCCTGCGAGGGATGCTCTGCTCCTTAAGAGCAGTGCGGAGTTCTCCCTGAACGTAGTCAGCAGCAGCAGCTGCTCCTTCTACTCCAACAGCATCTACTCCCTGGATAGACCATGGATACCCTACCCCTGGAGAGCAGGGCTGTCTTGTAGAGAAGCCATCCTTATGCTTTTTGACAGCACTTCATTACTTTAAAAACAAGGAGGTTGATGCAACATGTAAGCGACTGCTTCTGCATGCACAGCCAGGACTCGGTTCCCCCACCATCCCCATCGAAAGATGCATTACTTAGGCACATTTCCTACAGCATCTCAGCAAACCATGTCCTGCTGCCCAATAAAATGGGAGCTTCACAAACGAGCAATCTGCTAGGATCCTGTTCTCCCATTCAGGTGCTGTTTCTCAGAATTAACGACATCGTATCTTAGGGCCAAACAGCACAGCAGCTACCAGCAGGGACAGAGAGACAGGCAGGAGCACAGCAAGAGCAAACAGTCACTTAATCTTTGCTTCGTTGGTAACCCTGGGTTAAAAAGACAACAAATACCAGGTTCATGCAGGCAAAGCCAGCCTCAGGCATGTGCCACCTGCGTCCCCAGCACACCTGTGCTTCTAAGCACATGGCAGCGCTGTTAGCACTCTCTGCCTGCTCACCCCATCCTCTCGCACCAACGGGATCCGGGCTGAGCCCATCCAGCTGGGGGCAGGAGGGACAGACAGACTGCATTGCCCTGAGGAGGTGCCAGCAATCCTTCTCCACAGCCTCTGCCTTGACACCGGCTGGAAAACACTCAGCATTTCCCTCACCTTTCCAACAAGGAATCGGTGCGGCCCTTCTGGTGCAAGGGATAATAAAAAAACAAGGAAGAAGGGTTCAGTAAAACTGTGAAAGGACAGATGCTAACAAGTTATTTTCTTTTGCAGCTCGCAAAAGCCAGCACAAGATCAGCAATTCTATGTGCTAGCTTCGAGACAGCCAAGCACTGCACCGAGCCGTACCCACAGCGCTCTTCCCCCCTCTCAGAGGCAGCGGGTGGCAAAGCTGAGTGCCCCGAGTACCTGCTCCCATCCTGCTGGGCCAAAGCTCCACAGATGCTTTTCCAGGTCTCTCCCTGCCCTCATCTTGTCCAGATTGGCTGCTGCCAGCTCTCTTCCTCCAGCATTCCCTTGCTGCTGACCACCATCACATTTGCTCCCCCCCAGACACCTTGCAGCCACCCCAATAACCACCGGCACTTCCCAGCCCCAAAACATCCCCGCTTCCACCTCAAAATCTCTTTTGCCACCTTCATAAGTTTAGCTTTGCTGCCCAAAAATCCTTAAGTGGACAATACCGAATTTCCTGAGGCAGGGAGGAAAGTTTGAGCTGACTCTAAACATCCTACCAGATATTGTATCGTATACCATCAGACTGCCAGAACAGGAACGAGCTGGGCTTTGGATACCCACAGACATGAATTAGTATGGTACTGATGTGTGTTACAATGATGCAATTTCATACACAGAATTTGCCAAAGGTTTGAGTTATCTTCCTTGATTGAGAACTGCAGAGAAGAAAAAAATGAAGCCTGTTTCCAGGCAAAGGGCAATAACCCCCGGCTGTACTTTTCCTGTTATATTACATTACTGTGGCTGCATGCTGAGACATGTCACATTATATTAAAAACAACCAAACCTGCAATCTGTTTCCAGACCAGACATCGATAAAAACAACCGTAACAATCAGCACTCTGGGTACCTGTGAGAAAATTGATAATTTAGTACCTCCAAAGAGCTCTTTCCATTAAAAAGACACCGGTAAAAACAAAACCAAACAGCATCTCCAAATGTGCTCACTTCGGAGCTTTTTTGCAGCACGCAGGGATGAGAACAACCAAAGGGATCTGGAAACGGGGCTGCCCCCCCTGTGCCCTGTAACGGGGAGGACAGGCCAAGTGACAAAGGCATCTAGAAACTAGCCGAGGTTCAGACACAACGTTACCCATGCCTAAACACAAGGGAAGATGACACTTGTCCTTCTGCTTGGTTTAGTTCCCAAATCAGAAATTAAGTTCCCTGCTCAGAAACTCACCGCTTTGTGGCCCTTTTGCTGCTTGGCTCACCGCAGACACCTCCAACGGAGCTCCCTGGATGCCAGCTGCCTTCCAGCAAAGAGCTGTAACAGACCAACACGGCCATGTGCAGAGGTGCAATATGGCACTAGTGCCTGGAGGGGAAAAAAAAGAAAAAAAACACAACTGGTGAAATTCATTATCTAGTAGTAACAGTGTTTCTGCAAGGCAAGCTAACCATGCCTCCACACTCTGCTCTCTTTGCATGACATTGTGATGGGAGAGCTGAAACCCGGACCACGGACAAGAAGTTATCCCCAGTAAGATGAGGGAAGGTTTCCCTCCAGCCCCCTTAGCTCCAGTACCTTGAGGAAAGCAGCCTCCTGCTGCAAGCACAAGCTCTCCTCCAAACCCTTGGGCTCGAGGCTCACCAACTCACCCTTTTCAACGACTAACTAGCACATGAGCTACCCTAACACCAGGGTAGGCAAAAAAAACAGCTCACCTCCCTCTGGAGCAGGTACCTGTGGTCAGGAAGGGTTGCTTCTTTGGCTAATGGCTCACCAAATCCTGTTGGAGCAACTAATCCAAGGCCACATTTGTGCTAATAGCCCTAACCCCGGACACAGGTTTAATTTGTTTAACATTAAATTTAGGGCTTCAGGGGCCTCTATAATGAATTTCATTAAACACAAAAATTCTATAATGCAGCATTTTATGATTAATTAACTGTGCATAAAAATGGTAATTATAATTATGCTCATAATTCCACACTCTCGTGTCATTATCGTAATAATTGATCAAAATGTTTTACCCCACAAGCATTTTAAAAACTGCAGCGCAAGAGCAAAACCTCTCAAGTCCACACTAAACACAGCTCTCGTAGGCAATCCCCAGATACTGCCTCTTCATCCCAGGACTTCTGATACAGAAGCCTTTTGAACAGCCATGACAGCTTCACCAAAAAAAAAGAAAAGCTGTTTGTTATGACGGGTAGGGAGAAAGGGAGATGAAAGTCCATTTGTAGATGGAAAAAGCCTGCTTCTGATCAGGATGCAGTCGAGGAACAGACTGCGGCTTCACTTTGAAAATGGCCAGGTGCCCTACTTTCCTGCTTTCTGCGCGTGGCTTCTGATCACGGGCTGCCTCAAAAGCACCTATTGCCTGTTTTTGAAGATAATGGAGATTAGATGAGGGAGATCAAACAGATTGGATAGGCAGCTGAATAATTATCCCCCTACCTTTAGTCTTGCATCACATCGCAGCCAGGGATTGGAAAAATGCTTTGAAAAAGAGGTGGAAAAGTATTGCTGACCTAAACTGCCATAGCTGTAGCCCAGGAATAGAGGGATTAGACAACTGCCCGCAGCAGCCAGAACCCAAATCTCCTCATTTCAGCTATCTGCTCCGAGCCCCATTAGAGATAATGTTCTTGAATGGCACAGCTGTCTCTGCTTTGGTCCTGCCTCTCCTCAACATTTCTTGAGGATTTCTGATCATGCCAGCCTTTGCCTGTGTCATTCCTTACATCTGCTGGCATCTCTACTGCCGTTCTGGGTGATTTTGCTTAGAAAACGATAATATTCCCCAGCATCTTTCCTATGGCTACAGTGGCATGGGTTATCCATTCCCTAATTTCTACCAAAACTCTGGTCATATAAATTGGGACGTTGTATTCACTAGCTTTAATAATCCACAGTAGGCATCAGCCTTCTGAAATACCCCAAACATGGCCAGAAAATAGGACGTTTTCACGTCCTGGCAGCCACAGCTTGTTAGGGCCACACAGAGCTTTAACTGTGTGTTCTGCAGCCAGTGTGATTGTCACTTCAGCAAATCCCTTGCTGCAGAGAGACAGCAAAGCAAGTTTTGAAAGCCTGCAAGTACCAGCAAAACCCAGAGTCTTCCAAAACTGACATCAGAGAGCACATTTCTTTTTTTTCCTCCTCACTATGTCTAGTTTGCTCTTCTACATTCCTCTCCCCTCAAGAATCTGCTTTTCCTCTGTAAGAGCTTTTTACCTCTGATCATTTCCACAGCCAGCTGTGCCAGCCTCCTGGTTTCTTCATCTCCCTGTGTCTTTCCGCTTCTCCAAGCAGTCTTTTAGGACTACCCAAACATATCCTGAGAGCTCAGCATGTCAGGGCTGCTCTCCATCACGACGGTCACTCTTCCAGCACTCCTTCACATCACACCCACTGCCTTCCAGGAGGCTCTCAGGTCACTGTACGACGCTGTGGCTGTCCCCAGAGCACGGCTGCCTGCCCCACAAAGAGCAGCAACGTCGGTGTGACAATCCTCCTTGCTGCCTTCAACACGTGGATGAGGTTTTGGGGTAGGTACAGCCCTGGGATTCCTGTGGAGAGATCATTGATGAAGTCAGCACAGAAAAGGCTTCTTCGTGTTCCCAACCAGCCACAGTCCTCACCCTCCCTCAGCCCCAGCACACCAAGGCCAAGGCTCGGGGTCCGTTTGTGTCACCTCTTGGCACGGGAAAGGAGCAAGTCCCCTTCCCAATGCTAAGGTGATGGAGGGCCCCCCCGGCAGGCTCTGGCCGTCTGTGGACAGGACCAATTTATTTCTTCCCTTCCGTTCAGCTCGAACAGGGAACTGTTAACCTCCACCGTAGAACAGAGGCTCGGACACACCACTGCCCATGCTCACCGTGCCATGATCCAGGCAGCATTTTGGTGAAGTGCTTCTCAGCAGCGAGCGAGCTCGCGGTCCTGGCTATTGGACTCAAAGAGGAGCCTGTTTTTCAGTGAGTGGATGGGTTACTGCAAGCCCTCACCAAGAGCAGATTTATCAGTTCTTCTCAAAACAACTTTTTCCTGTACTTCTGACCTTAACTTCCCCCAGTGCAGCATTCATCTTTTCAAAAATAGCTCCTAGACACTTCTATGAGCATCCCAGTTAATTCCAGTTAATTAGCTCCTTCCATCTACACTGAGCACTCCCCAAAATCAGCTCTCCCCATGGAGGATACCCCTGGTAAATGGATGGAAACAACTCCCACCAGCAACGTTTTCAATCAGCCTTAAAAAATCAAGCAGCAAGATGCACCTGGGGAACTGGGGGACTGTGTCTGCACTGCTGAGAAGTCGCGAGGCTTCCTGCAATTCCAGCTGGTGTCAGCTCAGTACTAAGAGGGACACTTCAAGTGCCACCTAGCCTGGGACAGCCCTTAACCCTCTGACCCTTCCACCTCCGCCCCAGCTGCCTCTCGGGGACCTGCACAAGGCAGCGGATCAGCAAGAGAATCTTGCTGCCTAGAGCACAGCTGGATACTTTCCAGAACTAAAATATCTTCAAATGCACGGGGACTGCAGCAGAAAGCCGATGCACCTACCTGGCCCAGACTTCGTTATCCCTGCAGGGCAATAACCTGCCTTGCACTAATGGTTTTCTCCGCAGAGAACCAAGCGGGAGGACTGGCTGTAAAGCACCAGCAACAACTTCAATCTCGGCTCTTCCAATGCTTTCCATTTACAACTTGGGTGACACAGGACTGCTCACAACTCACAGGACTGCTGACAACAGTCTCCTGCCCAACACAGTTTGGCAGCTATGGCCATAAAGCCCTCAGATATTCATTCAGATGGATAAGGAAGCAGCTGGGCAGCAAGAACTGCCCCTGAGCTGCCAGCCAGGACAGGACACTGTCTCCTTTCCTTCTGCACAGGGCAGACCCAAGGACTTACCCAGAGCTCCCCTGCTCCATCCCAGAACAATCCTCTCTAGGTGTCTAAGACCTTGTTATCCCTGTGAAGCTTCATGAAGCAAACACCTGTGGTGGGCTGCATGAGACAAGACATTAATCACTCACTGGGAGGAACCAGAATACCTGTCAAGTGCATTGCAAGGGACGAGGGCATGCTGAGATGATCAGTCAGTAGCAGTAGCACACGCTGGAGCTGTGCTCTACGAGTGCATCTGGCTATTGCAAGCTTCCAAGAGCCATCAGATCTCAAGAACCACGCTGCAAATTGATCCCAGCCTCCATTCAAGAGCATTCAGCAATTTGCTGATATTTTATGTGGCAAAGCTCCCTGCTCTGCATGCTCACTACAAGTTCTGAGGCGTTAAATGTAGAAACATAGTTTACAAAATACAGTTAATACAGAAACACGGGGCAGTTGAATAGGACTGAAGATTGAATAGGACTGAAGAACAACAAGTACCAAGCTAAGAGAGCAGTCTCACTCCAGTAAATTTGGGCTAGGATAGATTTCTGCTTGCATAACAGGAGAGAAGTCCAACATGCGGAGAGATCTTCATAATGCTCATACATCCACCACACAGCCAAAAAGGAGCAACGACCTTCTGCTGGCTGTGTTTTCATCAATAAAGACTTCTTGGCTCTTAAAGATTTGCCCTGAGCACACCTAGGGTTACCACAACTTGGGCAGGACTGAACAGTTCCACATATCCCCGAGCAATGCACAGCTGGAGAAAGCTGCAGCATCTTCTTCTTTCCTGAGCTGCCCATGTTTAACCCAAAGCCCAGAGCCAGAGCTCTATCCAAGGATGTCAGCAATACGGATTTGTTTCCTGTAATTTGCCTCTTCCACATCACCACCTGAACATCGTTTGCACAAGGTCTTCCTGGGGCTGGACTTTCCCCCAGCCTTTTAGAGCCACTCAACCCCTTCTGCATCACCTAGTTAATTTGGAAGCCTTACACCAAGCATCCAACCCCGTGTTTTGGGTGGCCGTCTGGGCAGAAGGAGACCCTCACTCTAGTTTCTATAACAATAAACACTGAAGAAATTAACATAGTAAGTTTAAACAATTCCTTCCGTCAGTGCCTCATTCAAGGCACCGAATTCCCCAGGGTAACAGGACTGGGAAAGGACGAACAGGCCCTTCTGCACCTCAGGTCACCACCCGTGAAGGGCAAAGCTGCCTCCTACATCTTGTGGGCACCAAGATGAGTACGAGGGAGGGAAGGCACTCAGACGACCCAGAGCATCTCTGGCAGATAAATGTTAATCCAAGTGATTGGACTCCTGGTAACGCTCAGCCTGTCTGCAGTTGACAGGTCTAATTTCTGTTAATGTCTCACAGCCATAGCTCTGGAGGGTATTTAAGGAACTAGGAGCTGAAAGCCAACCCTCCTCCAACACAGAGCTAATTGTAGACATGAGCAGCCATAAGTGAGGTGCCCAACACAGATGGAAGATGCCCCAGAAGCTCGGCGAGGTACCAGATGGGAGGGAGGGGACAGAGGCTGCACATCAACACCAATGTACGCAGCGTCCTCAGCAGGCTTTGGTGGGTGTTTGTAGGACAGACCCTACACACAGCTATCCCACGCTGCGTATGGACTCAATACCATCACCTTGGGCTTGTCTCACCCCTGACACCAATCCGACACAATGACTGTGCTCAGAGCCAGCAATTCCTCGTATCTGCACAGTTCTGGGCACAGCCACCGCTGTCCTGGAAGGGGCACCAGCTGCCAGGTGACTTCTGCACGTCTCTGGGACATCACGAGCTGTAGCCTTACTCAGGCTCAAACAAAAAAACATTTGGATTTTGCATTGTGAGGGATCTCAGCCTCCTTATGCTGATAAAAACTGCCCGCTACCTCTCCTTTTTAAAGGCACCCTCAGAATGAAAATTAAAACATCTCCATCTACAACATAAAACGCTAAGGGGAAGGAATTCCCTAATTTCAGGGAAGCTTCTGAAATACCTTCTCTCCCCTCCTCACCCCTGAAGGCACGAGAAAAGCAGAAGAAACAATGCATGCTGTTTGCCGAGGTGTGTTGTGTTGGCTGCCCGCACCACCGCCCGTCCAGCTTGGCACCTGGCTGCGGGCATCCTGCAGCAAGGGAAGGCGCAACCATTTCTTATCAAGGTACAGAAGGCTTCCTGCTTCAGACTCACTCCATCCATACAGAACTCCATAGCAGCTCGTTTTGGACATGTGGTATACAGTTACATGACCTGGAAAAAAAAAATCCTTGTTGCCCAAACCACTATGACTACTACTAATACCCTCCCTGAGACGGACAGAGCCCCTGCTTCAAGGGCTGTAGGTCTGAAAGCCGTCCTGGACCACAGCCACAAACTGTCCTGGACTTCACAGCCCCTGACAAGCTGAAAAGAAATGAAGAGACCTCACACATGTTTTTTTTTTTTGCTTTGGGTTGCTCACACAGATCTGTGCTTTAAGTCAAGTCCCATCTAACACGTGCACACATCACTGCTGCTGCACTCATCCAGCTGCCAGCATTTCAAGCCACAGAAAAGATGATAAATCTCAGTCAAGCCTTGATCACATTACAGTTTAATTGGCTTGATTTGGTTTACTTTTGGAAATTTTTAATTACTTTCACTAAGAGAACATTAAGGAGGGGCCAGATCAATCCTTAGCCCTGGTATTACTCAGAGAGGTAGCACAGGACGACGGTTTGTAGGCTGTGAGAGCATCTCTGCTCAGAGCAGGCACTGACGCCAGATGCTGGTGCTCCCAGGGGATGTGAGGGAGCGGATGACTGGGTTTGTGTAATCACTGTGGGTTTGATTCTGTTCAAAAGGGATTTATGTATATCCTTCAGTTAATGTACTCCTTAAAGAGGCAGAGGCTGGGCAACAGCATCATCTCTGCCGGTAACCAAAATCAAACACTAGATATTTGTTTGAGAAGTGCTTGAAATTTAACAAAACCTCAGAGATTTTGGCTGCATCATTCAGCTACAACTCATTCCCTCTGCTTCTGCCTTGCATACAGGAGAGCTGGCCAGGAGAGACCATCAGAGAGGACCTCAGCCACTCAAGTCCACGCGTCCCAGATCAAAGGAAGTGCTACGTTTTAGCTGAATACCTGACTTGGTTCCTGACAAAATACTGAGATGCCCTGAAGTCTCACCCCCACCTCATTTTAGCTATAAACCACCACAAGTGCTTCTTTTGCTTTTCATTAAAAAACAAAGCATCAGCAACCTCAAAATAATACTAATAGAAAAAAAAAATGCATTTAAAACAGAGTGATTTTGGCAAAAGAACAAATGGTCTGAAAGTGCCTGTAAATATAGTTAATCTGGAAATTTAAGTTTTTAGCCACCAAAGCAGAGATGCTGCAACAGCCTCTGCAAAGAGTGGCAGAGTCTTAAACTACAGTCTGATGTTTTTCTGAAAGGGATTATGTGCCACAGTCTCCTTGGCAGAGATACTGGAGTCAGTGATCCAGAATAGATGGATCACTGGATCACGTCCAATATTACCATCCACTTTCCCAGTGCCTAAAAACGGGGATATATCTCAGCGGTACCTACTTTTTCCCCTGCTATGTATTGAGGGAGCACTGGGAACCCAGCCCCTGTGTGCACTCCAAGCTGCAGTCTCCTCTTCAGCCAAGAGTCCATTCCTGGTATCCAAAGGCTTTGGGGGCATTTCTGTGCTCCCCAAGGGGTTTGCAGGTCACAGGACTGCAAATGCTAAGTTCAACTGGTCTTTTTCATGGGAAGTGCAGAAATCCTGAGGCAGGTGTTAAAAGTTTGGATCCATGATTAAGTGAATAGGGCTGTGCAATGAATTTTTGTTAGTCTAGAAAATGGGAGCCTTCTTCCAAAATCCATTTGCACTGTGTCTTCTGTGCTTCAATTCCAGATGTCTTTAATATGAGCTAAAAAGTTATTTGAACACTCCCAAAAATAGCAAAGGCTGTGCAGAAGGGCACAGTGGGCACCTACTTGGAAATAATTATGCTTCTACAATATTCTTCTTTCTCACCAAGCTGTCAAAAGAGTAAAAACAAGAACTCAAAGGCATGGGAAAACTTTGCCCACCACCTCACAGCAGTGTTCAGCTCGGCCAGGTCACGCACAGCAAATCACTCCATGCTTCTTAAGTGTCCTTGAAGGAAAGGGCGCATAAAACAAGGCCAGGCTTGTCAAGAGCTTCTGTTCAACCTGGAATCCAAAAGTGGTAGGAAAAGCTTATTCTGTTTCCTTGAGGGCAACTGTTCTCATAGCATAATCGCCAGCTATTTCCTCAAGAAGGAAACATATTCTAAATAATGTATTATTTGAAGTAGACAACTAAACGCTTCCCTCTTTTCCTTCCTGCAGTGCTCCAGAGGAAAGGAGCATGTATTTAAGGGGGTGATGGATCTGAGAGCCCCATCTGCAGACCGCAAGAGCAGCAGACCATGGACCTTCCCCTCCTGCACAGCAGTAACAGGAGCTGGAATTCTTCTGTTTCTCCCTCTCAAGAGAAGAGCCGGAATCACTTCCCCCTTCGGAGCCTGCCTTAGCTGGCAATATTATGGCTTTGACATATTATTACCCACTCTAGAGGCACGGCGTGGTGAATATGCCTGAAAACCGAGCTGTCTAGACAGCCTAGTCGGAGCGACAACGATTCCAAAGGGAAGGGCTATAAACACTCTTATCCTAGAAGAAGCCATTACTGCAGAAATAAACTCATTCCATATAAATCGGGCCCAATTCTAAACCATCTTACGCTCCAAATGACAAAGCTCTTCAGCCTGTGAGTAATATCATCCCTATTCAGGGAGCACTGAAACAAAGCACTCAGAACAAAGCCACTTTGGCGGCTCCACCGCAGAAAAGCTGTTCCCTGCTATTCCCTGGTGGTGCTCCCCTCTCCGCCGAGAGGCTCTGCGCATTCAGCTGAGCTGCAGGAAGCACTCTCAGGACACAAACGTGCAAGCAAGACGATGCACGTGGATTGTCCCAGCTGCTTTTAAGGAAGTTAGCATAGAAGA
This sequence comes from Oxyura jamaicensis, assembly GCF_011077185.1. Classification (NCBI taxonomy): domain Eukaryota; kingdom Metazoa; phylum Chordata; class Aves; order Anseriformes; family Anatidae; genus Oxyura; species Oxyura jamaicensis. The sequence continues at coordinate 52,263,500 of NC_048897.1, read as the reverse complement.
GTGGTGCATCAAACCCCAGGGCTGCTGCAGGCCAGCGCTGCACATCTAACGCCACTTGCACCAAACGCTGCCCACAAGAGCGTCCTCAGCATTAGCAAGAGCTGTCCTTGAGTGCAAGAGAAGGTTTTTGCTCCAGAACCTGCACAAAGTGGGAAAGCTTGTCTTCTGAGCTACTGGGTATTTATTGCTCATAAAAAACTGGGAGATGTGACTGAATCCCACTTTCCAGCACACAGATCTGGTACGTCGGTAGACTTCATTTTACTAGCGCGCCATTTGGATTTTAATGAGCCAAATCTCAGGCGTTAGCTTCTGGAAATGCGTATGAAGTCATTACGTGCATGGATTTTACATGGAGGCACTGAAGTTCACCAGCCACAGGAAAGCAAATTGCTGTTTGCACTGCTTGGCCTCCAGCAGAGTTAAGACTGACACGTGTGGTGAACAGGAGGAGCACCCTGTCCTCAGCCTCTTGGGAATTCCCGAAGATGGCCCAGAACTGAGGCCATTTCCAGACACTTTCTCATACCCGCCAGGCACGGACCAGTAACCACGTTCTGGAGAAGCCTTCTCCTGTACTGGGATACTTCTGTGTGTTCCTGGTTCCAGAAAAGTCAAAAGTGTTAGCTTCAAAGTATGGTAGGTGGATAGAAAGTTGGGAATCACAAAATGTCATTCTCATAAGAGATCCCATTTCAATACAGGCAAAGGTTGGTTGTTGATTGAGATGACTACTCTGACTTCTCTGCAGTTGCTGTTCTTTTGTTCTTCTGCTGTTCTTGCTGTTCAGCTGCTTCATAGAGCCATCAGTCCTTTCAGCCTACCACAAAACTTCAGAGGTTTAAGATTTTTTTATTTTTTTATTTATTTTTTTTTTGAGTTCTCAACTTTTTAAAGACATTTGAGCACCTGCTTCCCGGAGCAGCACAAAGCCATTCATCTTTGAAACAGCACCTAAACCTGCTGCAAGAAGCTGTATTTCACAAAAGACTTATTGGATGTTTCCTTTTCATCAGCAAGATTCAGTTTTCTGATGCCTTCTTATGGGTACCAAAGGCAGAAGATGGCTGGAGGAGGAGTTGAGAGACAAGCAACTACTACATTAAATGGAAAATGAGGACATCGCGTAAGAAACTGAGAGACCCACGGGACAAAGACAAGTATGCGTGGGAAACCAGCAGGGAGAATGGGAGAGGGCAACACGCTAGATAAAGACAAGGAAGTGGAGGGAGGAAGAAAAGCTTTGAAGTGACTTGGAAATAAAGATGGGATGTTCAGAAATGTGAGGCAAAGAGGCTGCAGCAGCAGAACTCATTAACATTGTCACGGGGAATAGGCAAAGGCCTCACAAGAAGTGGGTCAGGCAGGAGAGGAACACGTCAGAGCAGCCAAGACATGGGGGGAGCAGGCTGGGGAGGGGCACAGTGATAAGGAAAAAAAAGAGAAAGATGGGATGAGATCAGATCTGGATCTTCTGGAAGGGAAAGCAAGAAAGAGCACATGAAGTCAGAAACCAAATGAGGAATGCAAGGGGAAAACAGGATGCAACATTTGGCTGAGCTCAGTGCACCCTTCGGTGGCATTTCCAGGCCACTCTCAGGGTGTGATGTAAGAACAGAGTTCGCGAAGGAAAGGTGAGTAAAGAAGTGTTTGGCACAAGAACTTAGTTATGGGGGGATCAGAGCTCCCTCAAGGACAGGGTTAGAGAGAAAACAGTGGGCAAAGTGTGATGCGTTATTGTTTGTGTACAGATGAATAGACAGATATGTGTGCCTGTATATACATGTGTGTATGCCTATATATGAGAAACTTTATAGATGTAAAACCTTGAAGCCAGTGAAGCTGGGAGGAATTCTGTAATCAAGTCAGCAAGGTCGGGATTTTCCTCACCTGGGTAACACATGAGATTGTTTCCTTCTCCAGGGCACCTCCAAAAGAGAATTCATCTACCTAAAGACGACCTGTGGGACAACACTTCTCTGAAGGCCAGCACCAGGTAAGATCTTCCAGCCTCATGTTCCCAAGAACAGCCCTTCATCAAGCACACACAGCCCTTCTGTGCACCTTCACCCCTCTGCTCCTGCTGGTTTGCTGTGTTCCTGGAGGCACTGGCTCTGCACACTCTGCCCGCATCCTTCTCCAGGCCAGCAGGATCACATTGGCCATGGTCACATCTTTTCCCCTCTCGGCTCTTTTGGCTCCTCCTCTTATTCACTTACTTTCTGTGCTTACTGCAACGCAACAGCCCCATTCAGAGAGCTGCTACCAGCTACAATTTGAAGATCTCTCTCTAACGTTGCACAGTAAGAAAGATCAAGCGTGAAGGCAAGGACAAACAGTTTCAGGCAACATGGCATTTCCTAACAGCCCAGCCACTCAGCAGATGAAGGCAGGAGCAGCTGTCTCCACTGGCCTGGCAGTCTTCAAGGGGGCTTCCTTCTTGTTAGGATCTTTTTGTGAAGCTACCTATGGAAGCGAACTTTTGTTTAAGCACCTCCAGAGGGATGAAACCTATTAGGCTGATAACTCCAACTGAGAATTGGTAATGAGTGTCCGTCAGCATTTAGCAGGCAAAAAAAAAAAAAAAAAAAAAAAAAAAAAAAAAAAAAAAAAAAAAAAAGGTGTTCCTGGGTCGGATCTGCAACCTTCACCAATCTTCAGCTGTTAGTGTGAAAAGCTCCTGCTTTTCTGCTGCGGGGGGATGAGGCAGCCAGGTGGGCTGCTCCGCACAAAGCCCCGGCACTGCTCCGGGGTCCCAGGACAACACAGAAATACCACGCGGGCCTATTGGGTGAATAGATATTCTTTAAAAAAAATCATTTGTCATCATTGAATAAAAATGAAATCTCCGGAGGCCATGGAACGTAACAGGCAATATTTAGAAATCGAGGCTGAAAATTAAGGCTGGCTTGCGGAAATTATTTCTGCGTGGCTTTAACGTATATCTTCACGAAACTTAATGTCACCTGTAAGGGCATTCAGCAACTCGATTTTGTTATTATTTACAGCCCATTATCTAAAGTACAACACATAATAGCTCCATACAGACTATGAGTATTTAGCAGTAGTCAATGAATAAAGCTGTCAGCTCGCCGTACCTTGCCGGCATCGGTGTCTTCACAGAGTAATGGGACATCGCGAGGTACGAAAACACCGAGCTTCATTATCCAAAAGGAGAATGCTTTGAAGTCAGCAAGTGATAAAATGAGAGGTATGATGGTATAAATAACCCTGCTTAATAGCACCATCATAAAACACACCAGCCTAATTAGCACCACCTGCCAGTCCTGCCTGAGCAGCAGCAGTGCCGCACGCTGGGGCTGAGCTCCTGGGATCGAGCAAGGCCAGAAGTGAGTGAGCTTTGTTTCACACACAGCACATCTGCTCTATCATCACACTTTTAGCCAACATGATATTTTGAACCTTTATTCCCTGCCCTTGCTTGATAACATCTCTAGTTTGTCCCTTTCTTTGCTGCACCCTGAACCTGGATCCTTTTCCAGCCCCTTATCTCTGGTGGGGAGTCCCCCCATCTCCCAGTCCCTGTGTAGATATACGTGTACACACAAACTCCTCCGTTCAACCCCTTCACATCTTGCACTATATGCAGTTATGTTCAAAAAAAACCAAGCAGTAGGCTAACCTAAGTGGAACAACCCAGAAAACAGAGGGGACAATCCACGACAAGCCGGATCCAGAGCCCAGGAGATCAGAAGGAAGCTTTGCAGCAGTGGCACACAGAAAGCACGGCTTTCACCTTTCTCAGACATTATCCACAAGCTCCTAGGATTGCCCCGTGCCTGAAGATGATGAAAATTCCTTGTGGAAGCAAAGCAGCGCAGAGCCATGACTCCATGCTGCTGAAGCTGTGCAGGACGTGCAGCCCTGTATCGAATTGGGAACTCACTTCCACATTTTTCCCTCTAACTCCTTAAAGCTGCTACCTACAGGCAGAAAGACATCTTGAAAGAGTGACAACAGATGGACAGTCACAGCACTCCAGTTCCACAGATGAATTTGGGTGCTTCAACAATAAAAAAAAAATTGCTTGCACCTAGACTTTAGGTGGAAAGTGCATCTTCCCTTCAACACCTACCTGTACTTGCCATCATGGCTTTTTTTTTTTTTTTCCTGTTTTGAAGTGGCATGCACCAAGGGTTCCCCTGACTGGTTCACACACAATCCTCTCCTCAATGGGTTCCACTTAAACTATGGGAGAAACCTCCTCTTAAACACTGTATTTGTTCTTTTGGAGTTGCAGATCTATTCAAATTAGTTACTGCATTGCCTTTCAGTCTAAATTAAGAGGTTTCTCAGGTAATTTGTTTCACAGATGGGAAAAGAAAGAGCAAACAGGGAGCTCTTCTTGAATCTTGGATCTTCCACAGAAAAGAGATCTTCCTCCACATTTCATTGGAAAATCCAGCATGTCCCACTTGGACCCTGCTTCCAATCATTGTTCTATAGGATCCCACTAGTCCTGGCCAGCAGAGAAGCTGAAAGATAATCTAACCTGTCATCATTTAATATAAGAATAAATCTGCCCAAGATTATATACACACAACCATCCTTTAAAATAAAATCCATCTGACACCTTCCCTGAGCAGCTGATGTGTCAAGCTGCAGAGCCCCAAACACAAAACCCAAACGTGAATCCCTAGTGCTTCCAAAATGAAGAATAGAGACAAACCGTGGTGTTTATGGGAAAGCTTATAAAAATTTCATACACCTTCCCTCCTTCCTCCATGCCCTCAAGTGGCACAGATCAACATCTTTCTTGATAAAAGAGACATAGCTAGAGCAGCTGGAAAACTAGCCTGGTAGTGCCTTCCCTCTTCTGTTTTAGATTGTGTGGTTTATTCATCAGGGAGGGAAGGGGTTTCAGTCCATAAGCGTGTAATTGTTTTGCTTGCACATGCTCTTATTTCGTAATTTCTAGATCCATTCAAGCATCCCAGCTCTGTGTTACCAAGGCTTTGCATTCAGCATGGGGGAAAAATAGTTGTCACAGCACTGAATAGTTTAGATTAATCAGAACATGATCTTGCTATGCCTACTGGCTCCTCAAAATTAAATCACTGTTATATGCTCACTTACTAACTAAAAGAAGGATTTTTTATTCTTTTTTTTTTGAGAAAATTCACCAAAGGATGTATTTTGAAACTATTAGAGAATTGAACTTAAATTTATTAAAACCTCAGTAAAAATTTGCTAAATACTCTCAGGTCAAAGAAGAGAAATGGGAGAGGAAGAAGAGCAGAGGCTTGGCTCCTTCCAACATGAAGGTGGTGACCACAGTCACAAGAGCCCCTGCTCTTAGATCCAGTGAGTCAGTCATTAAACTGTTTCCTCCAAATTAAGAAAACAAAACCTAATTCCAGGCTTTGTTCGTGGCAATTTCTGTTGCCTACTTCTTCTCCTACCCGAAACCCTGAGCTACCCTCCTCCCTGAGCTACCAGGAGCTCGGGGTGCAGGTGTGCTGTTGGTTCCCACCCTACCTGCAGGAAGCAGCCTCTGCTTGAGGTGTTGCTTTTTCCATCAGAGATTTCGATCCCTACAGACAACCCAAAGCAATATGCACAGCCGTATGCTCAGCTGAGATGTGATTCTTCACTTATTAACTCCGGGTCACCAGAAGAGACCAAGCATGCACAAGCTCAGCAGGTATTTTTGCAGCAGTGATGGTCATCCCCGTCCTGGATGCAGGGGCTCAGCTCTGTGCAGGCAGGGGGACTTGGACGAGCATCTCCAATATCTGGGTGAGCAACTTTTGCTGCTAAAACACTGTGGGAAGGGATTTCTCCTTTGCCCACTTGCTAACTTCAATGTTCTTGATCCTTTATTAATAGCTTTTAATCTTTACAAAATAAAGCTTATACATATATATGTATAAATCTTTTGTATGGAATGATTATGTGAAATAAATCCTCTTTTTTTCCCCTCAAGTTAGTTAAAGGAAAAGAGAGGATCTAAATTAGTTTGTTCCTAAAGCTGATCATGATAGATTCCATCTGTTTTGATACTAAAAAACCTGTACACGAGCAGCAAGCTCTCATTTGTGCTTACTGCATGTGTTACAATCGAGGGTGCTGCACACGTGCACGAGACACTGCTCATAATCCTGGGCCTATTTCCACAAAGCAGAGCTGTTAAAAAAAAAAAAAAAAAAAAAGCATTAAGTGAACTATGACTACCACACCACTGAAATGTTGTGCTTCAGGACTTGATCTTACAAAAAATATATATAACACAGAACTGTAGGGGTTGGAAGGGACCTTGAAAGATCATCGGGTCCAACCCAATATATATATGTGCACACAGACCCTGACAACATTTTAATAGCTGCCTGAAGCAGCCCAAACCTAAGCACAGGAGACAAACAGCGAACCCAGAGCTAAGCAAGATGGAGCAGAGCAGGTGGAAACTGAAGCTGCAAGCACCTGGTCCATGGAGACACCTGCTGAAGTGAGGAAGATGCTACAGAGAAGTTAAAGCTCCGCAGCTCTAAACACAGGACAGAGACTTCTGCCACACTAATTTGACAGACTGAGAGCCCTGCAAAACTCCAGGCTTCACTCTGTATCTGCACTTTCTAGCTCCGTAGCTGGTTTATAACCAAAAGCAACGCATGATTGGTGTGTGTAATTAGTCATGGTCACAGTGAGATAGTCCCATAGATACATCAGGATTGCAAACATATGTTGGAACAACTGATTAAAAGCAGCCACTGTAATGCCTCCACCTGAGGCTGCATGTAACCAATTATCTCTTTAGTAAATAGCACTTGTTTTAAGCTGTATTTTTTCCTTAGCATTTTCATTTCGCTGCATATTTGCCAATCCGTAAGTGATAAAAATGTAATGGTAGCTGCTCATTAATCCTAAAGAATGGGACACGCATCGTACGGCCTGGCATCACTTGAAGCACTAATTAAGGGAAGGACGGTTTTATTAGGGGAAGGACTGTTTGGGATGTACCGCGTGCTTTTCTCTCTGGCACCTTCCTGAAAACCATTCAGCTGTTTTCACCCAGTGCTCACGTTGAGCATTTCATAGCCACTGGGCCAGGAGCCATCGATGCAAATTGGTGCAGCACCCACGAAGCTCTGCCAGCACCAGGGGAGGATGCAGCCCTTTGCTTTCCCTCTGAGTAGCATCCTGGAGACGTTGTCACTCATTCACTGGGGCCAGGAGAGAGGAAATGTTTAACTCCGGAGAAAGAAGATTTAATGATTTGTCAGAAGAGCCATTCCAGCTGGTAAAGGTTCCTATCACATATTTATGCCTAGAAGGGTGACGGCAGAGAAACCTTAATGCATGCATTTCTTGTCCTCCTTGCACCAGCCAGAACTGACAGCATTTAAACCTTCCGACTGTTAGAAGAAAATGCAGTGTCCATTAATGAGATTTAACTTCTATATCACCGCAGTTGTCACCCAAATTTTATCTATATACATGGAGAGAGCACATTAAGTGCTACCGGTCACGTGCGTGGAGTCGACCACCTCCAAAGCTACCGGTGAGGCTGAATTTTCTGCCAGTGTTTCTATAAATTCCTCAATTCCAGACAGTTTATATCAGACAGCTTCCTGACCTGTGTGTCCCAATAAAACTGTCGCCTGCACTCTAGGATTTAAAACCTCTTCCGTTTCCTCTATGGCATTTGATATACAATCGTTGTTTACTGTTCACATTAAATCTCTTCCAGCGAGAGAGAAAATAATGCCCTTCCAGGTACAGCCCTGTTCACACCACCTCTGTTCACATTTGAAAGCACTGATCCTGATGGTGTGAATGCAGTTTACCTCTGTATTAGATTCCATAAATATTTTGTAGCTGAACTCCGAATGCAGCAGGTACTCCTGCGAGCTGAGGAGGCTGATAAAGGATGGCCACGCAGAGCTCCTTAGGCTGTCCCATTAGTAATTCACAGGTTATTAGATTGCCTAATTAAGGTGGCATCAAGTCTGCAGCAAAAGCTGAGTCTTACAAAGACAATCGTTGTGTCATAAAAATGATCAATGAAAATTAGTATTAGACCATGAAAACTGCATCTCACAATGGCTCAAGTGTTTTAAATCCCATTTGGTTAACAGGCACTATCGCATTGCTATAAATGCATAACAGAAATGCATTTCCAGCTGGACCATGAGCACCAAGCCTTTAAATCTTCGTAACGTTTATTTGACGTTGAGCCTGATAAGCAGCAGCATGATCCCCGAGGTGGGGTCAGCGCTCTCCTCCACTCCATTTGAGGTCATTACCAACGACACAGGCCAAGTTTCACACCTACACTTTGCTGCTGTTCCCTTCCTGCACATCGATGTTGCATTGAAACCAGCTGAGGTTTCCCCAATTCACGACTCAGACACAGAACTTTCTTATCCATCGAGACCATAATGATTATGGCATGCTGTATGTGACTCCGCTGCTTTAACCTCTTCTTGATTTCAAGAACGCCACGAGTAAGCACTCACTTGAAAAAAAAAACATAAACAGGACTTTTAATCTGTATTAATAAAATCATTTTGTGGATTGCTTTTCAAGTATCTTAACCTTTTTTTTTCAGTTAGAAAGGTATTTTTCCTACCTGGATCATACAATTGTAGAAGCTGTAAAATAACATATGCTTCTACAAGCAACGTATAAATGTTCATGTTGTCTTTACCAGGAAACTTGGTATGCAACATTTTTTAAAACTCCAGAATCAGTTAGGTGAACAGTCAGTATAACGTTAATAAATACATTTCTCACTCAAGTCCTGCCTTGGGGACTTCGATTTAATTAAAGCACTATTTAAGTTTTATCATATAACAGAGACTTATAAGCATAAAATTGTTTGTGAAGCATAAAAGCAAAGTGTTTGTGAGCCCTATATTCCCTCACATTATATATCTCTCCTACCAGCCCCTACCTTTCATCTGCCACGGTTTCCCAACAAGCTTGCTAAAAAAAGAAGTAACTGCTGCATGTATCATTCCCCACATAATAGATCCCAATTTTGACAGGACCCATGCAATCTAAGTAATGGATGTGTTTCATAATCGTCCTCGTCACAATTAGATAAAACTGTACTCCAGGAGGCTCTCGCCGAGCAGGTGCATTAGGCTCTGGGAAAGCATTTCAGAAGCAATCACAACAGCTCGTGGTACAGATCCATTTGTCAACTTGAATTCTTGAAATTAAAAGACATCACTTGCAGGACAAGATGCTGAGTCTTAACCGTTGTGTTATCTATTCCTATCAACAGGATTCCTTCCATCAAATCATTCAAGCAAGTTAATGCCCCAGTTGCTTTCAGTGACATATTTCACAGGCTTTGGATCAAGTACATTCCCGGGACCCTTCCTGGCACAAGTTTCCAAGGAGAAACACACACGTGTACTGATGAAAACTGGAACAGATGCTGGGCATCAGTTTTGCATGGTTACTTAATTACTACTAAATTTAAAAAACATATATAAAATTAGTTTTTATCCCTTCAATATTTTACTGCCAAAAATCCAATTTTCAGGATGGTGTCCCCACCAAAAAACAAGGGGTTGGGGTTTTTTTGTTTGGTTGGTTGCTTTTTGTGTGTGTGTTTTTGTTTTTGGTTGGTTTTGTTTTTTTTTTGTTGGGTCTATTGTTTATTTTGTGTTTGTTTTTTAATACAGGGACAGCAGGTAAAATCCTGCTATTACGCTCAGTGTCCTCTAAAAATCTATGCCAAGGTAACACACACAATAGTGAATATCCTCCACACATTCAGAAAGGATGTTGCCTAGTTTGCTAGTATAGGAACATCCGGATTGACCCACTGTATATTCCTATTTTACTCAATATTGATGTATTTTGTGTTTTAAGACCATTGGCACAGTTCTTTGCTCCTCAGATTTGTTATGAGATCATTCTGCCGACCTGTAGGTTACTGACACTTGGTGCCTACTATTGACATTCCCTAAAGACATTCCCAGAAAACGTGTACAGAAAATCTGCTTTGGGAAACAGATCCAAGTTGGGCCTTAATTTATAAGGGTACTACCAAGTATCGAGGTACCAGAGGGAGTGCAGGGAAAGGAATAATTGAGCCCTTGCATCTTTTTACCTTTGAAAGCTCCAAGGTCATCTGCTCCACCCTTTTTCTCTGCCCCATCCATCACTGCTAGCTCAGTGTTTATCAGCAATTAGCCTGTCATGGCATTACACTGCAGTATATGCTACTGTGAGGAGAATATTTTGAGCCAAGCTGTTATCTCCTCCTTAAAAGCTGAAGAGTAACCTCAAAACTAAAGTTACAAAACTTGCCTAATCTCCACCCCCCCCCTTCTGTTGGTCATCACAATAAAGATACTGAAAAAAAAAAGAGAGAGAGAGAAAGAAAAGCTTTTCATTTAACTTTATATCCCATCTGGTTTTTGTTCAGTATTGTGTGTGAGCTTTAAAGAATTCAGTTCACAGGTGAAACACATCACAGTGAGTAGCAGAAATAACAAGACACAGTGCCCAGCAACTGTCTTTGACAAAAGCACTGACCTTGCCCACCCTCCCTCGGTCCCACATTGGCCGTGACTAGTTGGTATTCTTCTTTCCAGACAAGGAATATTCTTTCATTGTCTGAAGTGTCTTTGATATCATGCAGCAGCCAAGCTTGTTTTGTGGAGAGTCACTCAGCTCTGGTATCTCCTTGGGTGCAAGCCCATGACAGAGGCAACCTTCCAGCCATGTCGGGATGTAGGGAGTAAGGAAGCCGTCTCAAGCTGTGCCTGGGAGGTTTATGTTGGATATTAAGAAGAATTTCTTCATGGAGGGGGTTGTCAAGCATTGCAATGAGACACCAAGGAATTGATGGGGTCCGCTCCTTCGTGATATTTATGGGACATGTGGATGTGGCACTAAGGGACAAGTCCCCACCAGGACTCAGTAGGTGAGGTCAATGGTTGAACTTGATCTTGAAGGTCTTTTCCAACCTAAATCATTCCCTGATTGTTCAAATGATTCTCAGCCCTTCAGTGGGAGGCACTTCCAGAGCACCAGGTATTGTCACTGCAATGGAAGTCAGCCCCTCTTTGGAGGTTGTGATGCCTAGGCAGTGGCTTACATCCTGTATAATCCCTCCCAGCATTCAGAAAACAAAACCAACGAGCAACGTTGCTGTCCCAAGGTTTTCTGTCAGTACTTTAAAAGGAAGTGTGATCGCACCGACTGTGCTTCACTCACAGCTTGTGCTTCACACAGGTCAAGCCTGGTCCTTTTGTTAAAGGTGTGCAAAGACTGACTTCTTGTCTCCTGTAAAGAGGTTCTTTGACCACCTATGAAAACAAGCAGTTGTACTAAGATGTCTGACTTAGCATTAAAACAACTTTAAACAGCTGGCTTGATGTGGGACTTTCTACTGCTCCTTAGATTTATTAATGGAATATATACAAATATACAAAATATTCCGTTAGTGTGTGCAATGGCTGGGTAGTGTAATAAACATGTTCAATGCCTCTCTTCTGAGCTGAACAGGGAACTTCAGAGTCCACCTGAGCATCAGATGCACTTCTCTTTTTCAGCTCTGTTGTCACAGTGCTGAGTGGGCATCAGGCAGACTCCATGGAAGAGATGTCCTCCTCTAAGATGCACTCTCTGGGGGACACAGAGCTGGACAGAGTAAGTAGCAACAGACAGTCCCTGGTAGCACAGCCTCAATATCCTGACATAGGGGGAAGCTGAACCCTCCACTGAAGGAGTATGTTCAGCTCTCCTTTGCTCTGAGCAAAGGACCCCCTATAATTATGTTCCCAGTTCTTTGAGGCTGATAATGCCTCTACTTACTCATCACCCAGCTGTTACCTTCTTTTCTTCATCTCCTGTTTTGTTCAGGCACTTGAATTACTCAGTGGCAGCTAATCTTCTCCCTTCTTGTTTTGCTCTGGGCTCAGTCATAGGTTACTCACACTAACTGTTGCTTGGCTCAATTATATCCTAGTCAGCTCATGGACCCAATTTAGTGAGAAAAATGAGCCTCTAATAAGAGAGGAAAAAAAACTTTGCTGATAATGTCTAGGGAGAACACGTAAGAGGGGAAGGGGGAAAGCTTCAGAGAAAAAAGGATGTGGTAGGCTTTGATGCATTTTTAAAGTAATGCTGTAAACCTCTGTTGGTACGAAGTGCCATGGTATCCGTGATATTTATGGAACGTACAGAACAGGTAAGACGTATCTCAATTTCACATGGCCAACAGTTACATTTCTAATTTTGCTATTCTTCCTCACTCTTGGAGTTCAAAGCCAATCACTAGCAAGGGGTGATTTATCTGATTTACCTTGGACGTCAGCTGGAAGAGGAGATGAATCACTCTTTGAAGGCAACTGTTCTACTCCATTGACTGTAAATGAACCCAAGGTGACTAGCCTACACAGAGAGACTCAAAACTTACCTAAGGTAGGGTGAACGAATCCCACTCCATACAAGGATTTGACTCTGTTCACAGAGAAATTGCATCAGGAGGTTCAGGAGTAAGGACATTTTCTTGTCCACACTCAGACAATCATGAACTTCTAAAATGAATCTATCCAACTGAGGTATGGAGACACATTTCATTTGCACATTCACATAACTGCATTTCACATTGTCTCCTTCCCCTATTGCTAAAGGGGCACAGAAATTGCCACGTCTGTTCCTTGCGGCAGGATCTAAGTCTGGTTTTCATCATTTCAAACAACTGTCAGCAAGGAAGAGAGACCTGAACACATTTTAGAAAGTCTTTTAAAGAAAGCTTGTCAGCTTGCACTGCTCCCAAAATATTCACAATGATTTTTGTCCTCAAAAGTGCTTTTAGGAGAAAGGGAATGTGATTCTTTCTATAGGAATATGATGGAATGTGGATGCAGCAACCATTAGACCACCACCTCCAGATGGACCACTGTGGTGGTTTTCAGAGGGTATCGCCACCCAGCAGTGGGAAGCCAGGCTTGCTCATACAAAGTCCTCCAATGCCCATGCTTAACATTGACACAGCTGCCTTAACAACACTCAGCCCTTCTTTACTTCGGGTGTTCAGCCTCTGCTTTTTATTTAAGTGAGCCCAGATGCAAGGTGGATGTCACTGCCCTTGCTAGAGCATATCTGAAGCCTCTCTAGAAAGCACCGCCAGACCACACGGCATGTCTGCTGCTAACTGGGGCCTCAATGCAGCCCTGGCCATGACTAACCAGCCCAGGCCACCCCAGCAAATAAGCATGCGTTGATGTTAATACACATCTGGGGCACTCCATCCCACCAGCATGCTCCAGAGCTGGAAGAAAGGCCACCTCCCACTGCATGACTGGGGAGCACACTCCCCAAGCACACACTCGAAGTGCTGTTCAATGGGCACTGTAGGGTAGCTCTCAAGAAACATGGTATGTCCTTCATCTGTCTGAAAGGACAATAGATACTAATAAAACTGAGTTCACCTGTGCAAAAAGCAATTCCATTTCATGAGGCTCAGGCACAACTGACCTGAGCTTGTTAGGCTGAGTTCAAGAAGCATTTAGGCAGCACCCTCAGAAACATGGTTTGATTTTTAGGTGTTCCAGGTGGTCCTCTGTAGAACCAGGAGCTGTGCTCGGTGATCCTTGTGGATCCCTTCCAACTCCAGACATTCTATGATTCTAAGTTATTATATAGCTACTGAGTTTGTGTGAGTTTTCTTTATAAGCAACCTTGACTAACACTACATGAAAGCCAATGCTGTTGAGCTTATCCTGCAATGACAAAGAACTAAGTGGTATTATTTTGATTTTGCTGCACAGTGAGAGCACGTACATAGCTTGCTATCACACCTCAGCTGATGTTTGGTGACAGGTTACAGTATACTAAGAACACTTACATTAATACACTGAGAACATGACATGCATCCCAGCGTCCTGAGGGAACTGGCTGAGGTACTTGCCAAGACACTCTCCATCATATTTGAGAAGTCCTGGCAGTCAGATAAAGTCCCTGATGACTGGAACAACGGAAACATCACTCCCATCTTTATAAAGAAAGACCTGGTGAACTACAAACCAGTGAGCTTCACCTCTGTGCCTGCAAAGGTCATGGAACAAATCCTCCTGGAAACAATGTCAAGGCACATGCACCACAAGGAGGTGATCTGAGACAGCCACTGTGATTTCACCAGGGGCAATCGTGCCTGACCAATCTGGTGGCCTTTTGGGACTGAGTGACTGCATCAGTTGACAAGGGAAAAAAAAAAAAAAAATCACCTGCCAAGAGTTCAACCAGGGCTCGTTATCACCTCTCCACTACTGGGATCCAGGCAGAAGACACCACTCGGGTGTCTACAATACAGCCTTTCTGTACAGTTTCTTCCAGGATCAGCTCACAGCAGAGCACACAGCTCCATGTCATATGCAGATTCCCATCTGGGGAAGATGCAAAGAATAAGAAGTGTGGCTCCAGACAAGGTTATTTACATCATGCAACAGGAGGCAGGGGCATGAACTCTCCAGAAATGTTGAAAATATAGACCTGATTCTGGGCATCGCAGTGCCTCACCAACAGTGAACTCAATCAAAATCAACTAAGAAAGACTTCACACAGCTGCTGGTGTTACTTCTATTTTAAAGCATCATTACTACCTGGCCTGGAGCCTACAAGAAAAATCCCTCTGCTGTGAGCTCCCAGGGAGCAAAGAGTTAAAGAAGATTATCTCCAAAAAAACTAAAAAGCTTTCCTGGAATGGAAAACCAGTAGGGTTTGCATGGTCACTAGCCATACTTTGAAGTGGCAAGTCTGGTAGAAAAACAGCTGAATCCAATACAAATGCTCCCCATATTCCCCATCACTCTGCGCTGACAAGAGATGGCCCCGAGGTCCCCTTACAGCCCACGTGAGGCTTGGCCTACCACACACTACGGGATGCCCTTTTTCTGCTGAGGCAGCTGAAGAAGACAGCTGTTGGATCATGGCTTATCTCAGGAGTGACCCCGAGCAGAGACGAGGAGACAGAGCGGAACCTGAAGGAGGGAGAGCTTGCTGGCTGGGTAGATGTGGTGGTTTGGACCTAGCAGCCAAACTCCTCCACACTGCTGTCTCATTCCCCCTCCTCAAAGAAATTGTGGGAAAAAATAGGATGGAAAAGGGCTCAAGAGTTGAGATAAGGACACGAAGATCATTCACCAGTTACAGTCATGAGCAAAACAAGTGCAGTGTAGGGAGAGTGCGGGGCTGCAGTCAGTCCAGAACACTTCATCTCCTCGGGCCCTCTCTGCCCCTGCTCCACGCGGTCTCTCCCTCACAAGATGCCGGCCTTCCCCAGCCGAGCCTGCAGGGGCCGCCCACAGGCAGCAGCTCTTCAAGAGCTGCTCCCACACGGCTTCGTCCCACGGGCTCCATCCATCCCCCAGGAACAAACTGCTCCAGCACGGGTCCCCCACGGGCGGCAGCTCCCCCCAGACCCCCTGCTCCTGCGTGGGCTCCTCTCCACGGGCTGCAGCTCCGGCCCGGGGCCTGCTCCTGCGGGGGCTCTCCATGGGCCGCAGCCTCCTCCAGGCCACATCCACCTGCTCCACCGGGGGCTCCTCCATGGGAGGGCTACAGCGTGGAGATCTGCTCCGTGTGGGACCCATGGGCTGCAGGGGGACAGCCTGCTCCACCAGGGGCCTCTCCACAGGCCACAGGGGAACTGCTGCTGCGTGCCTGGAGCACCTCCTGCCCTCCTGCTGCACTGACCTTGGGGGCTACAGGGCTGTGTATCTCTCATTTCTCACACCTCTCTCCCAGCTGCTGTATTACAGCAGTTTTTTCCCGTCTGACATCTACCATCCCAGAGATACAACCAGCATTGCTCATAGCTCAGCTCTGGCCAGCAGCAGGTCCCTTTTGGAGCTGACTGAGCAGGAGGTGTTGGGCTCTGCTCACAGATGCCATCCCTACACCCCCCATGCAACCAGGCCCTTGCCATGTAAGCCCAGTACAGCAGGATTATCTGTCAAAACCAGTCCTGTTACAGATTTTGTTAGCCTCCTCCCCACCCCATGAGTCACTCCTGTATTAGACAGAAGTTTCCAATTGCTCTTGGGATTAACATTACTCTGTATAATTCAGCAGAGCACAGCAGGAAGACATACAAACCCTCCTCTGAACTCTGAGAGTTGGAGAAGAATTGCTAAAAATTTATAAATAATAGAGCAGTCCTAGAAGAAGAATACTACCAAGAGAAATTTGTCTTTTGGCAAAGTGCAGTAGTCATCCAGGGGCAGTACCCTTCTGGAGAAGCACACAACAGCAGGAGGATGAAAGTGTTACAGACACTAGTCCCAGCTTGTATGCTATAGTTAACATGGTCTGCAAAACACAGAAGACATGCAGAAGATGCAATTCAACTGCCCTAAAAGAAACATCACAGGAATAATATAGAGGAAAAACATTTTATCAGGCTGAATTGAATACTTTGCAGTACTGAGCACCTTCCACACCATCTGGCTGAAAGACCACTGAGCACATAAATGCAAGATTAACAGAGTTTCCTCTGTTGTTTTTCAGGCCACAAGAAAAAACAGCCTTTAAGCTAGTTATTATCCCATGTCTTTTACCCAGCTCAAGCAAACACAAGTAGCATTTAATGCCTGCATTTCAGCTGAGCTGGTACAAGGCCCTAAATCAGCTTGCAGACAGAGACTCCAGAGGAGCTTTACTCTCACGTTTGTCCAACTTCACCATGCACACATAGGAGCCAAAGTTGCATCTCCCATCTCCAGCTCACATTAGGAAATCCAGGTTCTTCGCTTTCTACAGCACACATCTGCCAAGCAGGTCTGGTTATGCCATTAAATAATATATCAGCAGAAGGATGGCCTTTTGCTCAGAGTTCACACAAATACATCATTAAAGCTCCAGTGATCAGAAAGCTGCTTTTCTGATGATGTATTAATGTAATACATCATCAGGATGCGATTTGGGCCTGATGAATTATTGGAATATGTCATTTTAGGGATGCATCACTTTTCAGCAGGCCCTGGCAAGTCCAAAAGCAGCACAAATAACACTTTAAAAGACTTCCTTTAAAATATATATAAATTAGATGTGTGTGTTAATGAGAGCAAACTTAGAGTCA
The DNA here is from genome assembly GCF_011077185.1 of Oxyura jamaicensis. NCBI lineage: Eukaryota > Metazoa > Chordata > Aves > Anseriformes > Anatidae > Oxyura > Oxyura jamaicensis. The sequence goes on along the minus strand of NC_048897.1, from coordinate 52,246,432 downwards.
ATAACATGCCTGAGGATCCACACACCTTTTGTTCCATTTTAGCATCAGCATCTCTCAGCTCTTTTTTGATATGAGGTTGATGGGAGACTGGTGTGATTTGATCTGCTTTTGTTCATACCCAACCTGGCCTTGCCATTGCAGATGCTGAGCATAGACTTGGCTGCAAACATGCAAAGGGCATCTTTGCTTTCTAACCATCATGTCTTCACAGAGTTCAGCTACAAAAGAATGCTGGTGGTGGTTCAGCATTTGTTATTACTCATTTTTATTTCTGCAATTAAGCCCTCTCTCTGGGCCATTACCTGATAACACAGCAGCACTGGGAAGGGGGGACAGCACCCAGCTGCTCACTGCTGTAGTGCCAAATGCTGGCTGGTCTGAAACAGGAGATGTCAAACAACAAGTGGACACCTGATGTTATATTATATTCTTGGCCCAGGTCTAAGTGGCAGATATCAGAGAAACTGTTCTGGATAGGGCAATGGCCAGTCTTTCAGATGCTGAAGCCCTCACTAATCACCCAAGCTGCAGAGGGTTATCTGATGGGACCCAGCTGTATGGCATTGCTGTTCAGATGGGACTAGGGTGTTTGGGCTGCTGGGGCATCAAATGCAGCCAAACAGAGGAGAAGCTGGTGGCAGTTCTTGCTCAAGTCACAACCCCCTCAACTCTCTCTGCAGCCAAGGTGGAAGTTCTCCATCTGATTCTGGTTGGGGCTGATGTGCCCCAAGAGGCTGGGGAAGCTCTCACAATCCCAGGACTTCCAAAGGATGGGTAAATCCAGTGATCTGCCTGGTCCTGGACACCACCACAGGGTTGGGAGCACATCTGGGGTAAACAAGATGCAGCTGATAGGCATAATCAGCTGCAGCCACATTGTGCCAGCACTGTTAATACTGCCAAGGTACAGATAAGAATCAAGGAAGAGGTAAGAATGCAGGAAGTGTTCTGATAAACCATTTTGTGAAATAAATCATCCTAAAATAAACTTTAAAAGCCACAAAGGACAGATACCAAAGCTTCGTGACAGAACACAAGGTTTGCTACCCTTCCAAAATCTAGTTCCAGTTCCCCCAGCACAGACCCTATTGCCGTCTGCATCCCCAAGTACCATAAACAGAAATTTGTCCAAACTTTTGATGACCAGTTCTCCATTTGAAGCTGCCTCCAAAAAAAAAAAAAAAAAAATCAAGGGAGCTACAGATATCTGGTCCACTCTTCATTTCAGTTTGATACCAGTCTTTAATTGCATTGATGGATGTGACGTGAGCCGTAGAGGCATTCATGGCATTCCAGCTCAACACACAGCCTCTCAAGCACTTCATTATTACTACTATTGAAATTAGAGTGAAACAATTTGGAATACTCACATTGTATTTCTGTCTTAAGCCCATTCCAACTCATCATCATTAATTGCTTATTTAGTCATTATTATTGGAGCTGATAACCATAAACACACATTAAATGGGTTGACAAAGAGCGTGTATCATATTATAAGCCTGCCAAGGCTGAGCTTGTTTTCTGAATTTTGAGCCATCACTGCAAGTGTGTGAAACTGGAGCTGATTTCTAAGTTTTTATTTTCGTAATAGGTTAAAATTTATGTTGCTCAATGACTTAATACATGGGCAGAAGAGGGGGAATATTGCCTGTATTCCCAAGCAGCTTTCCTAACGAATCTCCTATTGTCATGTAGGACATGCTGGCACTTGTGAGCACAACATCCACAGCTCTGTAATTAAGTTCCTTCTCCAATGGAACAAAGCAAAACACCCATTCGTACAGCTGAGTATGGTAATAGTTAGCAATCATCCCTACAAGACTGTGTGCAAAATGCAGTCTGATGTCTAGCCACATCTTTGGAAAAAAAAAAAAAAAAAAAAAGAGAAGACATTCCACCATCCATTGCAATTAGGGTGACCATTAAGAAGCAGAAAGTCATCAAGAACCAAGAAGAGACAATGATCTCCCCACAGCAGATCAGTTCACCAAAGGGTGAATGCGAGGAGCCAATTAAATGCACAGGAGACAATTATTCCTCCAGTTCAACTCAATATATCCTCATCTTTGTTAATGGAAAGTACTTTAGCCTGAAATCCAGGAACGCAGCAGTCAGCAGCACTGCTCTCCTCCTAAGTCAGACAAAAATTAGCAGCTTAATAGTGCACAGCCACTGGTGGCAGCAGAAGGCTGTAATTTATTGCCTTCTCCGCTCTCACTGTGCTTCTCCAATGACAGCAGTGCAGCTGAGCCCTCTCCTTCCTATCCTGTACCAGATCATTTCAATACCAGAAGAATTAAGGCTGCTGATGGCACCACATAGTCAATGACATCGACAGGGCACTGATATACTCAGGGAGCACAGCATCTAATTAGGTTGCCAGATGATCTAATTTTTCTTTTTTGTTTCTTTTCTCTGCAACCCAGACTGCTTCTCATTAAGGAAAAGTTACCTCTGCCTCTGTTTGGGTCTTCCCACACACCTTCCAAGGCAATTCCTAAGCAAAACAGCAGATGCAAACCAGAGGTGCGTGAGAAACTTCTTCCCAAAGCTTCTGGGGGGAACCAACCCCTGCAGGCAGGAGCAGACAGCCCCAGGCAGAGCAAGGGCCACTGTCTCACACCCAGGATGAAAGCAGAACTATGCAGCCCAGAAACAGCATCCCCCAAACGCACCTTTTCCAGTTCGCATGGCCAACAGCATCTCTGAAGAGTGCTGCAGAAATGCAACACACCTTTCCACATCAGCCCCAGCTCTGCTGCTGGGTAGGGACACAGACACCTCCAGTGCCATCTCCAGCTGTGCTCCAGCCAGCCCAGCCATCAGCATCATCCCTAGAGGAGGGATCCGACCTTCTTCTACTGGGCTGCTGGGCACAAAGTCCTGCAGAAACTTTTTCCCAGCAGAAATGTTTTAAAAAAGTTGGTTGTACAAAGAAAACACAAAATAGTACTGTCAGAACAACCAGTAAGCCTTCTTCTGGGGTTTCTTGCTTTTAGGCAGCATAAATATTTCAAAATAAGAACTGAAAAATAGATCAATGATAAGAGATATACTTTAATACAAGCATTTTTTCCACTGATAATGTATTATCACTGAAATAACAGTATTCTTTTCCTGTATTTTAGTTTTCCATTGACAACAAAGCAAGATTTCAGAGTTCTCCCCCCCCCCCCCCAAAAAAAAAAAAAAAAGATTCCCTTTCATTCACAAAGCTGCTCCTCCGCTCTCTGCACAGCTGCGGTCACCAAGCTTCCCTTATGAAGCCCTGCTCGCTCTCAGGAACTGATGTTTTGCTATGTAAAACTAGTGGAAATCAGGATAGCCACAACTACGCCTTGTGTTTAGGAATTAAAGTCACACCTCAGGTGGTTCTAGCTCAGTCCAGAGATCTCAGTGATTACTCTCAAACGGGTTAGAGCAGAACTGGCAAAGCTGAGACAGGGTGGGAGAAAGCAACTGGAAGAGTGTAGGGTAATCAACAGACCCAAAGCTGTCATAAAGCCACACCAGTCATCCCATCCTGCCTCAAAAAATATTCAAAGCCATGCAGCTGAGACACAAGGAGGCTGCAACACAGAGGAAGGCACCTTACTGAGCCCGAGAGCTGTTCAGCTTGCTAAAAACACAGACTGTAATAAAGAAATACAGCAGCAATACCTCCAATCACACCTAGATACAGCATGCAACTGTTTCAGAAGAGTATCTGGTACAGTTATAAGGCTCTGCTGTAGAAAGTGCTGAGTGCCCTTGTTTCATAGGGCTGAGGAGTGCTTTTGCAGTGAGCATGCTGTGAGAGTAGGAGGCTGCCACGTGTAACGGAGCAGCCTGCTGCTGGTGGCGATCTGCTGCGTTACTGGAACTTTGGTATGGGAAGAAAAAGAAAAGCACTTCATGTCTCCCTCAAAATACCAAAGCCTTTGTATGAAAAACATCCATTTGAGAAACACAGATGATAAAACACTGGGGGGTTGCACCACGAGGTTGTTATCGCACACAAAATGAAGACTTGCACAAATACCCATTGTGGAGTGGGTGGGGTGGAGGGAAAGGAGTTACAGCTGAGCTCAAAAGAGGATTTGAGTAAGCTGATGACTCTGGCTAGGAAATATCTCTAAAGCCAAGCAATTTTATAATCTCACATTTATAGCCTCAAATCTTATCCAAGCAAACAAGAAGGTAATCTCGAGAAAAGGGGAAGCCACATGCTAAGGGTATTTCTAGAGCCATACCTGCCAGAAGCAGGAACTGGGGACAAGAGCTGGCTGCTTCACATCTCAGCCCAGTAAAAGACTCTTCTTCCTCTCCTAGTACACTGGCCCAGACACCTATCTGCAACCAAGCTGTGCAGAAAAGACATCAAGAAGGGGATGAAATTCAGTGCCATCCCCTACACTGATTTAAGGTTGCCTTGCTTAAGCTGTGCTGATTTTTGCTCCATCACAGAACAGAGAACTTGACACATTGCTCTTTAAACAAATCTCTCTCCTGCAGCAAGCACTTACCTTCTGTAGGTTTCTATAAACTCCCTTCTGCTATCTTCAGCCCTCCAGTACACCTCTCCCTCATATACCCAGTACTATCCTGGCAATAAGATCCAGCTGCAACAAATGCATACCTGTGAGTCACCAATCCATCTCCATAACTCACCATCACCCAGAACAGGCCAGCATCCTTCTAAATAATTGAGGCCCACCTGCAGGGCATGGACTTGCCCTTAACCACAGCAGCTGGAGTCAGCCTGCCACATATTTAAAAAAAAAAAAAAAATCTCTAAAAAGAAACATCCTGGCAAGAGATGTTGCTGATGGCCACAGTTTATAAACAACAAGAACACCACGATGCATTTTCCCCTGAAACAAGAGGGCTGCTCTCAGGAATGCTTGGCATGGGATTGCATTAGAGCAGAAGCCAAACGCTGGTATCTTATTCTGGCAGCAGGAAAAGTTTTGTGGCTGCTTATGTTCCAGCACTCTGCCTAGGTCTTCCCAGTTGTAAATAAGGATAATAAAGCTGGCAGCCTTTGTCAAGTGCTCAGGCAATGACAGATGAGAAGGGACTAGGCAGGAATCATCCCTGACAAAAACAGAACGTGTTCATAGCTAGGCAAGACCTGGGCTCTGGCAGTTAAAACAATGCTGAGAGGGAAGGACGGCAGCTCTCAGCACCAAGCAGCACTTCCCAGCAGATGGGGAGCTCCTGCCATGCCAGGGATTTGGGGGTTTTGATGATTCCCACAGTCATACCAGAGATAGCTAAAAAGATACAGCAAGTTCACATGGGGATCGAATATCTAATTTTATCTTGTCCTCAGATAAAAAGCAATATTGAGAAAATTGCTGAGACTTGTTTGGCAAGGAATTCTATGTTCTCATTCCAGCCTACAATTGCAGCCCTGTTACAAGACAAAATAGAACAGATATGCTAGGAAAAAAAAAAAAAAAGAGAGAGATCCCCTTGAATGTGCTTATCAAATCCTCTTTCACAAGACATCTTCATATTCCTCACAATATTACACTTGTCCACATTTAACCCATATACTGGTAGCTTGTGCTTCTGTACCAAGTCACTTGAAACAACACTTGAAGAGGAGCCTTCAGACAACTCGCAAAAGCTTGAATTCAAGCAGCTCCCAATAAAGAAGACATTACAGTGCGGAGCCACAAGACAACATTATCCCCCAACTCACAGGCTCAAAGATGCAATGAAGTTATTATCACAGTCAGGCCCTGGTCTGCGTTCAAAAATCTGAAAGTACAACACAGCACCCACAACAAAACCATGGTCACAGAAGGAGACTTTTGCCCTTTCTGCAAGGGCAGAACAGCACCCAGAGGATCACCAAGCACTGCAGGGATAACCCCTGCATCCCATCCACATCAGTGCAGCATCCAACATCTCCGCACAGAGCCCACAGCAGCACTCCAGGACAACAGCAGCATCAAAGCTACAAGCACCCCTTAATAGACAATCCCAAATTGGATTTATCAGTACTGATAAGTATCACTTAAAACAAAGAAGCACTAAGCCACTGAATCAACCACAACACACACACAAAGGGTTTATAAATCCACATTTTCCTACCACACATCACTGCAGAGGAGATTCTTGCTTGTAGGTTGGGTCCCACCATCTCTGCAGGTCCCCAAGATGTAACAAAGCCTGCTCAGACTTAACTTCCCCCAAACACCGGCTATGTTCCCACTCCCAGCAATCTGCAGGAGCTGATAACTCACCCACCTGCCCTAAGATGGCACAAAGAAACCCAGGAAGGAAAGTCCCCACCTGCAGCCTGGCAGGACACATTCCAACCACAACAAACCCCCATCAGAGAAGAAAGCCCTGAAACCAATTTATACTCTCCCAGGGGGCTGCTATGAGCCATTACAAGCCCATATCATAGCTGCAAATGCCCTGTAGGACATTTTCCCCTGGTATCACCAAATAGGTGGTGTTATGGGCTTATCAGGGGTGTGCTATATCATATCCTGTGTTCTCAATCACCTACAGATATCAAGGAACTGGAGTAACACAGCACTTGTGTTTCTTTTTGGTCTTTTATCACAAGAATACAGATTCCCCCCGTGTGTGCTTTTCTGTGTGGTGTTCATGTTCCGGGTAAAAGAATATGAGTTAATAATAAAAAATAAAAAAAAAATAATAAAAAAAAAAAAAGCACAGCAGCTTCTAAAGCTAGCAGCCTGAGCTAACAGCCTGCACTTCGGCTCTTCCCAGGCCATGACACAACACATAACTGGTTTATTCCATAGGCTTATTCACTGTCATTTTCTCTCTTTACAGGCTGCTCTTTTCTTACCGAAGTGCTAAACATGATTTTTGTGCTCTGATGATGCTCTTTTCCCTGCTTTCCCATGCTTAATTCCCTGTTATATCTAAAGAGTCTCAGAGAACAGCAAATAGTGAAGAAGTATGAGTACTCCAGCCCAAAAAAGCATTACTACAGGATTTATTGCTGCTCAAGCAAAAAAGCTGGTAATGATGCTGAAAGCTCTCTGCACCTTGTGGCCCCTTCACTCCTACTAGCTGTGTCCTCATACATTATTCTGCTGGTTTTAAATAGCACATTTTAGCATCCAAGCAGCTCTGTTGTTTTAAATGCATCAGGTATCAAAATACAGAAGTCGTAATTGGTGGCAAATTATATCACTCTCCTACTTCTTGACTTTCTTCTCCAGCATTTAATGATAACTAATGAAATATAGATATTTGCCCTGTGGCAACTGGCACTTTCTGACACATTGTCTCCTCTCGATTTGTTAAACCATGGAGGTCCTGCAGATCATTGAACCATTTTGACTATTTTGTCTGGTATGAGATTTTTCCCCTGTACTTTCAGTGGTGAGCTCAAGAATAAGCTTTGATAATTTAGAACAAATACGAAGTGTCAATAATGAACTCTTGGCACTTCTCAGCTGCGTGGTGCAGGTATGTCAGTACTTATCTGCATTGAGAAAGGGGGATCATTCCCGTACCTTATATTTAAATAATTAGCATGTCCAACTTCATAAAAGAGAGGCAGAGCTCTCCCTGTGTTCCTGACAACTGCAGGAAGACATGCAGATAGCTTAGGTTTAAAAACCTGGAGGTGGGGCTAATTAAAGCGAAAAGGAAACTATGTGTTTAATTTTTTATTATTATATCCTAGCCTTTCCTAAGAAAAGAGCGCCAACTGCATCCATCCAGCATACTCCTCCTTAAAACCAGGCTGACACAATGATAGAAAAAGGAGTGCAAATAAGACTGGATTAGGGAGAAACTCAAGTAGGCTGGCTACAATTTAAAGTAATTCTTTGCGCTTTGGATGCTTTCAAAAACTCACAAGCCCGCACCACGTTCAGAAATATCCATTTCAGCCCATATATATGTATGGGCATATATATGTATGGCCCGTATATATGTATATAGGTACATATCCTGTAACAGCAAAGAGTCAAAAAATCTGAAATTCTTTAAATTTCACAAACATTGCAAACCTATTGGTTTCACCAATAAAGCCTGCTTCACCAATAAAGCCTGAGGAAGGATGAACCAAGGACACAGAGACGTGGTCCCACCATTCCCAGGACCCTCCCAACGGCTCCGAAGGGGGCCATGGCACTGGGTTCACAGGCCAGGGAAAACCTGACTCCAGAAGAGGGCTCTCAAAGAGCCATGGAGCCGCAGGAAAGGGATGAGAGGCTCTTTGGATGCCGCATGCAGATGCAGGCAAAGCCAGAAGCCGGGGACAACAAAACACCCTCACCTGGGAGCCTCCTCCAGCAGTACCCAGCCGTTATCGCTGGAGTAAAGAGATTTCTTCCCAAAAGAGGAAAATGACTTTCCAGCTTGGACCTGACAGTATCTGTTTAGTTCGAGAGTGAATATAAGTCACTTCAGGGATATCAGCAAGAATGTCATCTTCTGACAATGCACACTAAGAACAATCATTTCAATTACTGACGGAAAGGCTGCTGCCATCTAGAACCAGATGTCAATCTGTCAGGGTACAAATTGGCTTTCTTTGACATGATAATTACAGCTGGTTCAATAACGCATCAACACGGGCTAGCAAATGGTGTGTTGAGCACAGGTCAACACTGCCCTGCTCAGGCTCATCCTGTTTAGAAAAACTCCGGTGCTTTCTGTTGTCATTGCTCATACTGCTTTGCTAAGGAGCAGATTTACCTAGTGGCTTTGAAGGCTCAAACTGCCCATGCTGGCAGAAAAGTGCCATGGCAGGATGGTTCGGGTTGTGTTTGCTCTGGGACAGGTCCCCTGGGTCAGGGGCTGCGTTGGTCAGGGCACACGATGCGGGGACGGCGACCTGCTGCTGAAGCATTTCAGGGATGGGTTTGCTCATACGCTACCTTAGGCATCTAAAGGCTGACTTTTAAGCCAAACCACTTGTGTCCATTTCCTCCGTGGTCAAACTTTTGAGATACCTCCAAAAAAAATATGATTTTTCCAAGATGCCTCTTAGCACAGGAAAATATTAATATTGCTGGGCTTGAGTGCAACTGAAATAACACCATTTTGTGCTTAACAACTCCTTTTTGCATGAGAAGGTCATGCGCTGCGGTCTCTCTCTCTTACTCTCCCATTTAATCAGCAACACAAAGAAAGGTAGATTAAATCAGACCTTTGATTACTGTGGATGGGATACTGCAAACAAACAACCACAAAGCAGGGCCAAATACTGCTGTGATGCATAAGCTGCCAAGCAAGAGACACGGGAGATCCAGATGCAGAATTTCATCAGAGAAGTTAAACAGAAGAGGAAACATAAACCAGCTTTAATTGGAACCCTATACAATAACGGTATTTACATGTGGTCAGTAAGATGTTACTGATATTGCAGCTTGGAAGGAAAAAGAAAAGAAAAACAGAATGAGAAGCTGAGCACAAGCAAGCTAAACCACCCCCAGCCACTGCAGGAATGCCCCTTGTCTGGAAACTGGGAGCCTAGCCAGGAGATCAGGGACAAGGAGCTGGCTATGCTCTGTGTGAATTTGACTTAATCCAGCTGTAAACCGGTGTCCCATATAGCCAACACGATCAGGGCTCCCAGTAGGGTTTTCTGTGCATGCATCTACAGTTGTTGGTACAGCAGTGAGGTGGAAGGAACCACCTTCGTGTGAGTCATTGCAACGTCTCCAGCTGGAGATCCCAGTGCAGACACAACATCGAAGGAGTGTTCCCCTGACTGGCAAAATCAGATGAGCTGTAAGATGCCCCCATGTCAGTTTTTGTTAGATATGAATTGCACCATTGCTCTATCCAGGATGGAGTCTCAGGGATCTCATCCACCTTTGCCTTAATGTCCAACAGAGCTATAAGAAGCTTCTTGCAAATTTTTGAGAAAATTTTCTCTACCCACACCTCCTAAGCCCAGGCACTGCATACCCATGCAAGACTGACTCTGCATGCACACTGATTTGCTTGTAGGCATCTTCACTTCAGACTCAAACAGATATTTAGCCCCCCAGAATGACTCAAATACAATGAACAAACTACAAATCATCCCACGCTCAGTGTACAGGATGCCTTCACTTCCATTACGTCTATCTGCACGCACACAAATCAGATCCTAGGAAAACTCTGTCAGTGGGGATAAAGTACTTGTACAGACCTTAAGTCTACCTTATATGAATTATATGGAAATATATTATATATTTATATAATATATAGTATTTAATATATAATTTATATTATATAGTGTATATGTATTTATATATTAAATAATGTAATTTATATTACATTGTGTTATAACATATTATATATTAATAATACGATTCATATAATATATATAATATATATTATACTGAAATACATTTATAAATCATACAAATGAATTAAGAAAGCCCCATCCCGGCCGTACCCAGACGCAGTTCTTGTTGTCCCCGTTCTCCCTCGGGACACAGCAGGCGGGTGCAGCAGCAGCGAGGCTCCCTGTGCTGAGTGCTGTGGGGCTGAGCAGCCCACCCGGCCGCCCAGGGCTCCCCGGCACCGCTCCGTGCACCACCGCCTTCGCGCCTGCAGCCGGCGTGTCCTCGGGAGGAGGCGGACGTGTTTCATTTGTCTGCACGGGGTGCCTCGTTTGAATCACAATCCACCCCGAGACAAGTTTTGTATTCAAAGATTTGCTCACAACTGGATTTTTTTTTTTTTAAGATCTATTATTTGGATCAAGCCACTCGGTGCTTCTTTAATGTTTCTCCACCACGGTCGGCTGCTGTATCCATTAGTTACACCAAGACAAAAATATAAATGGATGCGGTAGCAGAAATCATTTTACACAGTCAAATCTCTTTACATAAACACGTTCCCCACACCCAGGTGGATTTGCTCTGAAGATATCAGCCAGCTCCTTCCACAGATGTGTCTGGAAGCCGGGAATTGCGGGTCTCTATAACACCTTTTGAGGAGCAGGTTCATTATTTTAAAAAAAGCCCTATGTTTGTGTCTATATGTGTGTGTCTATGTGAAGGAACAATTTATCTGGATGACTAAAATTCCAATATGAGTTGACAAAGGATTGACTGCTTGTATATTTAAAACCATGACAACCCTGACATTTTATACGCTTTTTTGCTCCAGGCATAAGATAATTTACATTACAATTTTAATATTTTGAGAAATGAAGGCCCGAGAGGTTTTCTTGCTCAATTATTTTGTTCAAAGTATCTTGGAAAAAAAAACTTGATAGGCTCTGATCATATTTCTTCATGAAGATCAAGCTCCTGTTTTGTAAAGACAATGCAACAAACTTTGTTCTTGACTCCTGGTGCGATTCCCCACTTTCTTAATGACTAGTGGGGCTGGAATTAATATTCCTGCCTCGTCTGGCCCAAAAGATGTTACCCTGATGAGAAATTCAGCAGTTCTGAACAGCATGCAGGAGATATGTTTCCTGCAGAGCTTGCAGGCGCCGTAACCTCTCTCAGGGTCGGTTTTCTCCCAGGAAAACTACAGCAGCAGATGTGATGAGCTTCATCCCCAACCTCACTCAATGCACCAGAAAATATACGGCTCAGGAAGAGCTGTTCCATAAAAGTCTTGCAAGGGTCAATTTTTCTCCTTTCTGCTGTGACACTACAGAGCTGCCGACCGGTACAAGTGTGCAGCTGGGTTGTGTGTGGAGGGAACAAGGAGTGCACAGAAGAGAAGGGTTTGCAAGCCTAGCGGGTCTGCTTCCCCTGGGCTCTGCCTTTCCCATGCAACACAACCACCCCACGTCCTGTAGCACGGGGTCAGCGGTAGCAGGAATGGGGTGCTGGGTTTTTATCTGACCCGTTACAGACATTTCTATATATAAAGCATATTTCTGGATGCTGAATTGGAGTGCTTAACGTCAGCTTGGGATACCTCCATCCTGCACAGATACCTCCATCCTAAACGTGGGGCGCAGACATATGCCCATGGGGTTCAGTGGGGCTGGGACCTCGATCACTGCAGCAGTGCAGAGCAGGATGTGGAAACTGTCCCACCCTGCAGCTTCAGTGCACGTTCAGTGTTGCATTTTGAATTCTTCGTTTGGTTTGTTTTCCATAATCACTGCAGATTTCAGGAGGACGCACCTACAGGTTTGCTGCATCTGCTAGAAAACCTGCAGTGGGCTGTTCTTGCTCTGGGTTTGTGTTCTGTGTTTCTATAGATAAGGGCGGATGTGAAAACAATGTGAGATGCAGTACCAGAAATAAACACGTATTTAGAAAACACTGCTGGCATTGTGAATGGATACAGGAAAAAACAGACCCAGCCTAACCTCTTGGAGTGCATTAGTTTTATCGGCTGTGGTGCCAGACTCAGAAACCTGCTGAGTGCTAAGGCTTCTGGTTACTTATTAAATTATAAAAGGTCTGAAAAAGGAGTTGAACCGAACATCAGAAAATAGCGCTGAAATAATGGAACAAGGACTTGCTGCACAGGTTCATTTATGATGAAAGCCAAAAGGCAGTGGGCAATTCTATCGTATGCATGGATCTCAAGAACACCCAAAAAAGGATATTTTTCACCTGGCGCTGATGAAAAGGAACAGGAGCAAAGACTGGAACAAAATAATTCTCTAAATAGAAGGCTACAGATGTATTGTGGCTGATAGCAAGAGAGGATTTTCATAGTCTACATCATAAATAGAATAAATGGGGATGCTCCTGCTCGTGACACCTTCCTGTCCCATCCTCCCTTCCTGGGCCACCTCCCAGGTGGGTGCTGCCTTCTGCATCAGCATCACCAGGACATGGTGTGGAGGGATCGGGTTGGAGGCTGCGTATGGCACCGTTCAACACATCCAAGTAATACAAGCATCCCTGAAATGAGCCGGTGACTCAAAAAGCAGTTTGAAACCCCAGTGATACCTGCCTCAAGCAACAAAAAGCAGCTGATAGGAGCATGGTTCCCAAAAGCCCAGGCACACGCTGGCTGTGAAGACACGACAAAACTCCTCTGTGGGCACTGTGATTCCTGAAGTGCTTCCAAAATTACGCTCCAAACCTGGAACGCAGCCCAGGTAATTACTGGGGCAGACACCTTCGGCGTGAAGACCTGCCTGACAGAGCCCGAGTGCAAAATAAGCAAGAATAAAAAGAAGTGTGTGTGTTAAAGAGTTACGACCGGAGAGAAAAGTCTGGCATAGGATGTTGAATATTAGCAGAAAGGACACCAAAAAAAAAAAAAAAAAAAAAAAAAAAAAAAAAAAGCTATAAATAGGGGAAAATAGCAGGAAGGCTGGACCCGTCCATAACACATCCCAGCTGAATGCTGGAAGTGGCATCTGCAGGCCTGAGGTTGTTAATGTGTACAAGTCTCTTCACACTGGTAGCCCAATTTTCCTAGCACCAGAAGAGACATTTTATTCTGAATGCTGAAATAGATCAGCAAAGTGTGTGCATGGAAATACGTACACTCAACAAATGAATTCAGGCAGCAGCTTATCTGCAGGAAAGCTCCCAAAATGTAGATGTTCGGCGTTCCCTGGGATGCTGTGGTCAGCAGGATGTTTCCCTCCACCTTTGGAGTGGACGGGGACGGTGACATGGTCACCCCTGCAAAGGGAGAGACCCGAGGGAAAATGGTGGCACTGGAATATGGCCAGGCACTGGTAATACAGGGTAAAAACCCCACAGAAATAATAATAATAATAATAATAGGGAAAGAAAGGAAGCAAATAAAAGGAATGCAACTTCAGTGGATTTTCATGCAGTCATTATTTCTGTGGCAAGCTGTGTTGGATTGCATGCCACATTTCACAGCTACAAACTATCCCAGGAGGGACAAAGCACTCCAGGCCCCTCACACTGCCCCTGGAGCAGCCATGTCCACAGCTGGGGTACGTCCCTGCAGCACGACAGCTTGGGAAATCTAGTTCAGGTCCTCCTCCTTGGGAAAGCCAAGTTCCTGCAGGGGAGGTCTGGCATAAGCGCATCACCTCCAAAAAAAGATGAAAAAGTTTGATTTGGGAAGAAAATGGGAAAAAAATGAATAATTAATTTTTTTTAAAAAAAAAAAGTGTCTCACCACAGCTCTCTATTTTGCTAGCACTGCTTCTAAGGAAAACATTGCAATGCTGTGAAAAAAATAATAATAAAAAAATGCAATTTTGCATATTTCAATATCAGCCCTCCAGATCTGTGAGCTTCCCAGGTGAGATCCTTGGAAACGGTCAGGTCCGTGCAGTGTGCTTTGGATTCTTTCTTAACCTGCACGTGGGAATGGACGTGTGTTGTCCAGAAACGATAATCACACTGAAGGATGAGCAACAACTGCACGTAAAAGCCCCATTTTCCAAGGAATTGCCCTGGTTATGCAGGTCTCAGAAAGCAGAAGGAAGCTGGGAGCTGTCAGAAGACAGGAATCATGCAGGTTCTGGTGGGAAGTCAGGTTTAAAAATGAAAAGGAAACTTCAGGAAAGAGATGAGAAATTATCTTTGTGGGAGCGTGTAGAACTGCAGATCACACCGAACGCCTTGTTGGTAACAGAGTTCATCTGGGCTCTGTTCGAAGCCCTTTTTTATTTTCTATACAAATGAGCTAGACCTACACTTCCAGAGCGTTAATTTGCATTTTTATGGGGATGAAGCCATTCTGCATGCCAGTGGGCCTTCTCCAAATAGCGCTCCGGTTACTTTTTAAAAGGCCTTTAACATAATGAAGGGTAGATTGCTGAATATTAAGGCACAGAGTTTAGCGAAGGAAATGTCAGAGAGTGTGTTTCATCTAGATGCATTAAAAACGGCAAGCAGCATCACATCCCTCCCTTATCGAACACAACGCGTGCAGCTTGCCGTTCAGATGCCCAGAAGACACAGCCAGGTTTCCAAATTTCAGCCTCGCAGCGTCTGGGTGTACTGATGTCCTCTCCGAGCAAGAGCTCACCAGCTCCAGAGACCTCCTCAGAAACAACAGGCGGTGGTGTTTAGAGAGGGACAAGCAAAAAGGAGAAGAAGGATGGGGACACCGCAGGGCTGTGCGCGTGGACTCTCTCAGCAGGCGACGTTTTGGGGAGGAAGCAGCTGACGGCCACCCTTTGCTCAGACACAGCTCACTGCCCACGAGGGGTAAAGCCATCCTGCAACCCAACCCTGCAAACCCCACTGCGGGCATTGCCATCCTGCAACGAGGACAGCTTCTTGCCACACACAGTCCTGGCATCCACGTGCTCCTCCCCTGGCCACAGCCCTGCCTCGGGCAGCAGAAATTGAGCCTCCAGAGGTGTTTTGTTCAGGCACCCCCAGTGAACAGCCTGATGTGAATACGTACGTGTAATGTGCAGCAATATCTCAGCAAGCTAATTGTCTATAAAACCGGGGGCTAGTTCACAGCTCTTTTATTTAAATTGCTATTGCTCTTCTAACTTTTGATCTCTTTAAATAAAAAGTAGTTACTAAAGCCCTCGAGAAAAAAATAAATAGCACACATAAAATGCCCTCACATTTCTATTAAAAAAAAAAAAAATAGTTTTAAAGGAGTGAAAGTCAATATTCTGGTCAAAATGGGGCCCTGAGTTAGTGGGTGACATAAGACAGACAGACAAAAGGCAGCCAGGTGCTGCCTGCCAGGGCTGCAAGTGACAGCAGGGGATGGGATTTGGTAGCCAAATATTGGCTGCAGACACACCTTCAGAGGGTGCGGAGCAGACTGGCACGGGCAACAGGGTTTGATCGGTTCACCCGTGCCAGAGCATGCCAAAACGCCTCCAGCAAGCAGTCTGCAATAACCACATACGGCTCCGTTCTTCTAAATTAGCATTGCAGATGATTCTGCACAGAGTTAAGCTGGGCAACACCTGCTGGAGGAGCACGAGCGCCTCGCAGGGAGAAACCTGAACCTTGTAGAGGGACGGGATGGAGTCTGCAAAGCCCGCGGGTTAGCAGGTACCCAGTGCCTGCTGCTGTGCCAGGGATCGGCATCCTCCTCTAGGCAGGCCTTATAAATAAAATCTGAGCTCTTATAAAATCGCCAGGGAGTTTTTGCAGGGGTTTTCTTACTGTTCTTGCTTTGGGTTGGTTATTAGTGAATGGCAGAATTTGGACTGCTGCACGAGGCAGGTCTGGGAGGGGTGAGGAGGGTGCCAGCAGGAGCCAGGCAGGGATCGAGCTTGGAGGCTGACTCAGCGCCCCAAAACACAGAGCACATTGCACCAAGCGCACGTCAGCAGCAAGCCGGGTGAGTTCCCTGTGGTTTGCGTTGGATTTTCTGCAACAAGGGCTCGGATCCACGACTCAGCAGAGCAGCTCTGGGCCAAGTGCTCAATGTCCAGCTGAGCAGCAGGCGCACGGACGTGCAATGCCGAGGTGAAAACTGATGCTCGGTGTGTATAGTGGGGGTGAAAAGCTTATTGCCTGTAATTTGATGTGCTTTGCACTTCCACTTCCGTGAAATACAGGAACTTTGTAGTGAACAGAGCAGAGCGGTGGATAAAGTCCATCCCAGGCTGCTCAAAGCAGCACGGACGTGGTGGTGTCACGGCTCTGCCTGGTGGCCTTTCCCACGGCCTGCCTCACCCTAAATTCTGCTCACGCCAAATCTCATTAAAGAAAAGCCTGATCAGCACCACTGGCCACGCAGCAGGCTGTGGCTATACAGGAGCCCAGGCTGGCCAAGGGATGGAGAGGAGGGCAGCAACCTGGTGAAGGGCATCTGCTTACGGCACATCCTCCCTTCAGCCCCGATCCCGGTCAGTGCCTGGAGAGCAGGAGGAGAGGGACTGATCCACAGTGTGAATTAACATCAGGCCAAGCCAAGGAAGCTCCCCAGCCACCAGCAGCAGGGCTCTGAGAGCCGTGGGAGGATGGGGACCGAGGCTTTCCAGGACGTTGCCACCACGAAGGAGCCGGGGCACTGCCAAAGCACAGCAGAGCGCTGCCTCTCCCCGCATCTCGGCATGCTGCTCATCTAGTTCTTTCTCCCGCAGCAGATCAATGAGCACTTTGTTTGCTGCTCTGATGTGTTAATTTCTAGAAAACAGACAAAAGTCCATTTAATTTAAACTCCAGACTTGGTGGATAACTTCTCCAGGAGAACAGAGGCAGGAACGGGAACAGAACAGGAAGCTTCTGGGAGCCCAAAGGTTGTTTGTTTATCTTTGAACTTTGTGCCAAAACAACAAAACACAATTATCCTAATTTCTGCATGCAATTTCCAGCATTGTAAATCCTTTATGTAAGAATACATCAAAACCCTTCTGCCTGCCAATCCCCTCTGTTGCTAAGGAACAGGCAGGCAGAAACCCTGAGCTGGGAGACTTGAAAGTCCTCATTAAAAGGCTTTGTGCATCACTACCAGTAAAATGCTAATTTGGTAAGGCTGATTGATACCCCCGTGTTATCAAGTTCCAGCAAGGAGGGAGCCGCTCGGGCTCACCTTCAGTCACTGTTGTTAACAGGAAAAAAAAAAAAAAAAAAAAGGTTCTCACTTTTCTCACTTAAGCATTTGAAACCTGAAAAGCAAGCAGAGATCTCAAGTTCTTTGTAGCTCCTTTCTGCCCATCGTGCACGAGGCTTGGGCAATTATTTACATACACTTTAAATTCACTTAGCAATCCAGGCTGCATCACTTAATTAAAATGTTTCCAGTCGTATAATCATAGGACATCCTTTTAAGCATCCTAGCAGGCTGATCGGCACTGACTCGGAAGGAAAGCTGCTGATCCAGACAGAAACTTTCCGCCAAGCCCTCATCTCCTTCCTCCAGGACTCCCAGTCTCAGCTGGGGTGTAAATTAGTGCTCTTCAGCCGTTATTAACTTTCATTTCTGTCTCCCATCTCTCTCATAGCTCCTGGAACAGGGCTCTGCAAGCACTGGCGGTATTGCCATGT
This sequence comes from Oxyura jamaicensis, assembly GCF_011077185.1. Lineage (NCBI taxonomy): Eukaryota > Metazoa > Chordata > Aves > Anseriformes > Anatidae > Oxyura > Oxyura jamaicensis. The sequence goes on along the minus strand of NC_048897.1, from coordinate 52,228,616 downwards.
TCTAGGAAGCAATATTTTAGCCTCTTTGCCAAACCTCAGTCTCCATTTCAAACCTAGACCACAGCCTTGAATTGCTGTGCTTTTAAAGGAAAAAATACACTTGTATCAAGGAAATACTATTTAAAATCAGTCACTTTGCACTGCAGGTAAGGGAGGTGCAGGACCAGCCTCTCCATCCATACCTAAGGAAAAGACAATTTATCCTGAGTACTTCTGTAAGGGACTTTTTTCCACTTGAAAAATAAAGGAGCAATCCTGAGCTTTGCATTGCCACCAAACAGGAGCAGCATTGACTTCCCAGCAGACTTTGTAAATGCTTTAACTTCCTTTTTAAAAAAGAAATGTGTTGTTGCTGGGAAAACACAGGGAATAAAGAGGAACTCAGTTAAGTCCATATTTAAAACAAGGGACACAATTGCAAACACATCAGCACCTCAAATGCTTCCCAGTAACGGCCCGTGGTTTGTGGAGGGAGCTTGTTAAAAAGTGGTGGAGCCGGGGGGCTTTCACTGCTGCTGTGTGGTGTGCGAGCCGTTCAGATGTAGGGTGCCAAAGCCACTTTGGGGTCTCATGGCACAGGACAGCACCCATCACCCCATCCTCTTGAGACAGGGAGTCACCGTCACCCTGCGCCCCCCCCCCAGGAGCAGCGGGAGCAAATCAGTGCCGGACGATGTGCGACTGGCCATCCACTTATTAATTTGTAAAGCTCAATTAGGAGGAGAACACTGTGCAGTTTAAACGAAGCTACAACACAGTTAATGCACGGGGAGGTTAGAAAGGGTTGACCCAGAAATGAATCCCCAACAGCCGCGGCTCCGCACCAACACTAAATGGAGGGACGTGGTGGGGGAGGAAACCAGCACATCGTGGGAGCTCAGAGACATTTTTACACTGATGGCATAAAGAATTTCACCAAAACGGCACCAAGCAACCCATAATTCTCTGTCACGCACCTAGCATTTTTTTAACTCAGCTTGAATGAAGCCATGATTTGGGAGGGGGATTGCTGGCTGCCAGCCGGAGCTGAGAGCTAAGGTGGTGCCACAATGTCCTTGGGCATACCATGGACCTGCTTGATGCAGGGAGGCAGACCTGTGGCAAAACAGCTGGAAAACACTTCTCCCAGCTCCCAGCTTCACCTGGGAGCCTTCTCATGAGCTTTTCACCACTTTGCCTACAGCAAATAAAGCCAATTCGCAGTTCCCAGTCTGGGTAATGAGAGGACACGCGTCCAACTTCTCTCACTTCCCAGTCCCACATGGAGGAGCACGACTTGAGTTATGAACACAGCCCTGCCATGAGGCAGTACATGCTTCATTTTCATATAAAGAGCTGTGCCAGGCTCTGGCCAGTGGCTGGGATGGGATAACTTTCCTGGAGGACACACAGGGTGACCCTGCACCCTCCTCCCTGCATGCCTGCACAGAGCCCAGCACAGGCTGCCCTGTGCCCACTGCTATCCCACTGCTTCCAGCCCCAAATCACATTAAAAGAAGATTGGCAGAAATCACAAAAGGATGAAATGTTTGCAGAAATCCCAAGCCCAGCAGCCTTTCCCTTCCCAGCAGTGGCACCGCGCTGCAGGGATGCCCAGCCGATGCCCCAGCCTCCTCGACACAAAACCCCACAGCAGAGGGGAAGGACTCCAAACTGCTCCAAACTGTTAAGGTGTATTAATATTGCTATTTACTCTGGATTTTTCCATCATCGGTTCATGCAAAAAGATTAATATTTACCTTGGTGTAAAACCCAGAAAGCTGTTTACACAGCTCTTAATGCACAGCGATAGTTCAGCTGGGAACTCTGATCCCGGGCGCTGTGCATATATGTCTGGGCTGTTCTCCATACAAGCAGTGACAGTCATTTGAGAGGAACAATTAACAAAAAAGGGAGAGGCAAATATTACCAGCCAATGCAGTCATCTGCCGGAGCTGCGAGTGCCACAGAGCAAATCGCTTGTTAGCAGCACACACAAAAGGGGGGGTTATCTGAGGCAATTAAACAACAGAAGCGGTGCAGCTGGGGGCCTCAAAATATGTTTAATTAAATGTTTTTATAAGGATAAGGAAAAAATCAGGTCAAGCAAACATAGGAACTATTCAGAACTGTTGGCTGACTTCTGGAGTTTCTCGCTGTCCCACTTTCATGTGGCTTAGGCTTTCTGAACAGTTCTTGGGGTTTGGGGTCAGGGGGAGACAATGAGGGAGCTCAACTCCTTTTGTAGTCCTTAAACTAACATGTGGTTTTGAAAACACTGTTTGCAGAGGGAAAGTTAGAAACCAGCAGGAATTTGTTCACTTGGTAAGTTTTCATGGACTCTCAGGACCTGGCAAGAGCCCCCCAGCACCTTGCCTGGGGCAGACATCTCGCAGACAGCTCCCCGAGGTCCTCCACCAGGGAGGTTTCTGCCCTGGGGAAGCCACCACCAGGTCCCTCGACCTACAGCTGTGCCAAGCTGCACCTTTCAGGGAGCCAGCGTGCATCCCGATTTGATTTTTAAGGCTCCAGGCGATGATTCTTGTATCACTTCCCCTATAAAGTGAGGTGTTTGATTAATTACTCTTACTTTTTAACAGTTGCCTCCTAAAGCCAGGTTCATTTTATCTATATCTATCAATGATCAGGTTCGTTTTATCCTTATCTATCAATAATCTTCAGCCTCCGCCTACTGGAGTGTGCCACGTCCCTCCTGTCTAAAAGAAGGAGCAACTTCGTTAGATGTGAAGCTGCAATACAATGCCACCAGTTCACAACCCTGCTGATGAAGCTGTTTACACTTTGCCACATTATTTCCCTTCACAATGGCACCGGGAAGCCCTTGTACCCAGCAAGGAAACATGAGCACTTGAAGCTGCAGTGCCATTCATGCACACGCACCCCATAAACATATGAAAAATATTTGAATATAGACAAAATTTAGTGCACTTATCCAAACAGGGGCAATTCAGTCCAACAAAAATGCAGTGATTGGTCCAAATTTCCACCAAAAAAAGGTCATGTTTGCTGAACTATGGCCATCAAGGGGCTACCTTATAAATGCTGAAGCCCTGTTAGCTGTAGGTCCCCACAGCTATCTACCCTCAATGCCTCAGCTGAAAACAAAGTCATATAGCAGAGTATAAAATGTGAACGTTATAAGGAGATTAAACATACCTATTAACCAGTCCAAAACCCCAGGAAATAAATGGCTGTCTGTCCCATAGTCACAGTGACCCTGACTGAATCGGAGCCAAAGACTAAAACTGGCTGATGCACAAGGTCCGCAGGGACTGTGCCCTCTCCCACACCCCAGAGTGGGTGAGTTCAGCTCTCACCATCATCAGCACCTTCCTTTCTGGTATATCCTAGAGAAAAAAAGCCCTGTCATCCCAACCAGACCCAAGCATCAGATCTGAATTCCCTTCGCATTTCCCTCCCTAAGTCAGCTCTGTGAACCTAGGAATTAAGAAAGAGACTTTGGGAAAGAAGTGCAAAATTTTCAAAAAAAAAAAAAAAAAAAACGTATAGTTTCACTAAAAGGGGGTGGGAGGGATGAAATATTCTGACCCTAACCCTTGCCTCGTACCTCTTTTCCTCAGGAGCAGAGTCACGGGGCTGATCCTAGCCTGCACAACCAAGGTGGACCCCTCACAGCAACCCTTGAGTTTCCCCCAGCCTCACTGGAGCCCTTCCAGCATTGACCAGTGTTTCGGAGCAGCCAGGGAAGTTTTCAAAAATTAATGTTACAGGAAGATAATCCTTCACCTCGTGTAAGTATCATCTTGGCTTCAAAGCCAAACCATAGTCCCTGTAACACAGTCCCTGTAAATGGATCCTCCTGTTTTAAATCCAGGTACTGCAAAACCAAGAGATGCTTGGGGATGAAGTTACTTTACAGCACTGGCTGAATAAAAGTTTGAGAAGGGGCTTGGCTATATATAAAGCCTGCCTGTCACTCTTTGAGGAAGAGAAGTTATGGCAACAGCCACAGAAGCTGTTCATAATGCATCTGATACTGAGTTAAATAGCAAATTAATATTTCCCCACTTTTCAGAAATTTAGCCTGCTGACACAGTCAGTCTTGCTTCAACTGTAAAGCGGACTCAGGCATTTACTTTCTTCCAACGCAATATATATTTCAGTTTTCCTACTTGAATAGTAACATATCTCAATAGTAAAACTCGGGGAATTTATGGTTTATTTTAAAAGCCCATGTAGAGTAAGGCAACAGTCCAGAGCCACAGAGCTTTATTTAGCTAGCTATAGCTTTATTTCCTAGCTCTTAAGAAGTCATTCATTACACTCAGCATTATTCTAACATATAGATTTTTCACTAACCTATTCACAAAGTCACTCTGGAGCCTGAATTTCAAGATGAATTCAAGCAATGAGAAAAAGATGCTTCTCCAACAGTCACGCAACATACCTGAGAAATGCCCTAGGATCCTATCGCATTTCCCAAAAAGCCTGTTCCTCACCAGCTATGAGTGGTCATGACAGCTTACAGGAGGAAAACATCCACTGAGGATAGTGGCTGTGTGCTGCAAGACCTGGGTGATCATGGGTTGGTTTTGCTCTTGGAAAAGCAATATAAAATGAAATGACCTGCACCCAGAGGTGGGCAGTCTTCAAAGATACCTGAGCAGCTTCCCGAAGGGTGTAACTCCTCTTTGCTGTAAGTTCAGCAGAGGTTACTGCCAACATGCAGAGAGGTGTGATTATTTAGCAATTGCAAGCATTTTTCATCCTCAGCACTATTTATCAGTGTCATCTTCTTAATCCTTGTGGCATAAATATTCCCGGTTTATTCACGGGAAGCTGACACAGTGCAGTTGTGAACACACTCAGCGTGAAGCAGAGTCTGGAGGAACACCAGCACCAACTCCTGGCTGCACTGACTCCCGGGGGGGCTGACTTTTCCTTTGCTCATGAATTAGATAACAGTCACTTGAGAACACAGAAAGGGAAGAAACTGGGGATGGGGGATTAACATTCTGTCTCAGGTTTTCATTTTCAGCCTGAATATTTTTATCAGCTTCACTAAAACACTTTTGTCCAACTTTAACAGTATCAAAAGCTGATGTCTATCAGCTATCAAGCCCCATAAACCACTGTTAGAACATATCCTATGGAAAATCCCAGCCTTTGCTAACTTAAGGGCACTCCCAATCTTTCACAAACCTTCTCTCAGGTACACAGGTAAGACCACGCAGCCGAAAGAGACATCATGCTGGAGAGGACAGCACCTCCCCTCTTGCAGGGCATTCAGCAGGGCTCCCGAATAAAAAGAGGAAAATCAAATCAGAATAAGGCCACAGTGATTTTAACAGGGCTATAAAGGGACACTGTACGGAGCCTTAATCACTGCACCATGAGTCAGAGCACTGTCTTTAATCTGAGTTTAAGTGTCTATAGCTTGATATATCTCTTAGCGAGCATGCCAAGTGAGTGACCACACAAAAGCTGCCCTGAGCTTATGGTTGTCTTACGGTGAGGTTCGGCAGGAGCAGAGAAAAAACTTAAATCTTATTATGCGAGATGAGTATTCATCGTATTAAATTTAGTAATAAAGAAAGAACTCAATAATATTCTCACAGGCTGGCTTTCAGGTTGGCTAGTTAATGGATTATTAGATTTTTTTATTTTTTTTTTATAGCTAGTGGAAGATCTGCCAAAAGCATGTGGATTGTTACATCTGCACAAGATGGATGTTTAGTGTCAGTTAAACTTTCATATAGATTATGTAAGATGTAAACCCTTGGGTAATACACAATTAGACATGATAGCACCAAAAAAAAAAAAAAAAGAAAGAAAGGAAAGAAAGAAAGAAAAAAAGAAAAAATATATATTTCTTCTGACAATAGCTCTAAACTGCCAATATTTAAAAGCGCCATCACATGTGGGGCAATGACTGTCCTGTTCACACATTCCCAAATGTGCATTTCCACCTCAAAGCTCCTCTGCTGCCCCCAAGGACTGCAGATGCATACCAACAGCAAAGCACTACCAGCCCAGCTGAACTAATGCATTTGTCTCCTGAAATTTGGCATGAAAATGGATCGTTGATGTAAGAGGGAGAGACAGGAAAATTACAGGTTTTCAATGACACTTTTCACAATGGCTTTCTAATCCACCATGCAGTCTTTTCAGCCCGAAAGCCGTAAAGTCCATTTAGCTGGAATGGGAGCATTAAATCCTTAATTTTACAGGGAAGCTGTGATCGGATCAAAATATCATGTTTGAACAGAACTTTTAAATTATGTACTTGAACTGGTCGATTTGTTTAATAAAGGTTGCTCAGCACTGAGAACACGGGTTTGGAGATGTGATGAAGGTGAATTTCTGTCAGTGGCGCCAAGTGGGCTGCTGCCGAGCATCCCACGAGCCACCGGCTGCAGGAAACTCATGCTTATTATTAAAATGGCTCAAGTGACACACTAATTACTTAGGCAAATTTGAAGAGCAAGCCAGCATGCTGAGGCTGGCGCTAGTCTCCACACCTTGCCCACGTGGCAAGCACGTCCCACAGCAGTGCACCCCACTGTCACACACCTTGCAAGCCCACGTTCCCCAGCTCCAGAAGGTTCCAGGGCAAATGCAATCATTGTGATCCTATTTCACCCCAGTTTTGTCCCATACTTATGCATCCCAAAATTGGGATGTCCAAACCCACACGATTCAGGAGTTAGTTTTCACATTTTCCAAAGGGGAGTCAACTGTACAGTCTCCGCAGTGCAGAAGTTCAGGGAAAACATGGGTTTGTTTTTCGTCCTTTGTTCTTCTCCTCTTTAATCCATTTTGCACCTCCTTTCAGGAGCACAAGACCCACATGCTCAGTAACGTACCCAGAAGACCAAATTACCAGCTATGCACAGAAAAGCAGCAGGCTACCAAGCAGTAGGTGGAAAATTATTCATCAAAAGTAGCTGGCAGTTGCTTTCAAATAACAAATGAGCACACGCAAGTTATCAAACCTGTGAGGCAGCTGTTTCCAAAAAAAACAAAAGAGCATGCAGAAGTTCTGTGATCAGAAAGGACCCTGGGAAACCACTGCAATAAGTCATTCAAATGCACACGAGGGCTGCTCAGCGTTATTAAGTGCGTGCAGTGTGTAGCATATCCAGCCAGCAACCAGTGGTTGGAGCCCAAGCTCCAACGTCACTACCATGCTGTGGGTAATTTAAAGACTTTTCACACTTTCAATCTTATGCAGCGGTTCAGAGCCCCCGCATTTGTGCTTTTGAGCCAGATTCATTGAGTGTTGTGTGATTTACTGGGCTTAGCCACCGAGACACTAACTCAGGATCTCAGAGCAGCAGTGCATGTCGTGCTGTGTTTTGTGTCCAGGAATGCAAGTGTGAAGCAAAAAAGGGCTACAAAGCTTGGGAGTGTACATCTGCTTTGGGACAGGATGCCTGTTCAGCCAGCTCTGTGCAAAGCACTAGGTCCTCAGGCACCAAAGAGATTGCTTAGTACAAGCACTACATGGCAGAAGGAAAGAAAACCCTTCTTGAGGGACTTCTTTAAAGACCATACTGAAGATTAATCCATCCTTTTTGAAGGGAGAAGAAAAATGGATTCCCTGGACCTGAAGATTTAGCTTTCCTTCCACACAGCCAGGCAAAGCTTTATTTAAGCAATAAAACATGCCAAGTGTTTGTGCCTTTAGCACTTAATACATCACTTAGGGGAACCTCTTCCCTGTAAAGACCAGCTCTGAACCTCCCAGAAAGCAGCACTGGATAAGCAACATTCATACTCAGAAGGTTTCATCCCCATGCATTGGGACCCTTTACCTGGGGAGAGCTACAGAAAGCTTTGAATCAAATGCAATCCTTGCACCCAAAAATGTCTAAGAGCATTTAAAGACAAAAATAACATTGATAAAGTTAAAATAAATAAATAAATAAACCTATACAAGTGAGTCCTGCTTGTCTGGACTTTAACAGAGAGCTGCTGTCATGGTGTTCGTTTGTTTCCTTGCTTCCAGAGGAGAACAAGGTAGATTAGAGACACAAAGTGGAGGTGACTGTTGAGACCGAACAGCAGGAAAACAATTTCCTATCCTTCCAAACCTTCCTAAACATAACCCTTGAGATCTCCCTTCAGCTGCCATTCATGTCGATGTGATGTGGGAAGGTTGGAGAGCAGCATCCCCCACAGAGAAATGTGCAGCAGGGACCTGCTCTGCTCTTCCAGGTCGGTGGCTTTTCTTCTACAGGCACAGCTCCCCGTGGGCAGCACAGACATGGGAGGCAGCTGGGTGCACATTTCTCCAGTTCTCTGCTGTCATTTGGAGCTGGGGCCACCATGAGCCAGCTGTGAGCCCCCAGAGCTGAGGTTTAGGGGAAATGAAGGATCCCCATGACATTCCCTTTTGAGTCCTGACATCAGTCCAGGACTGTGGTTCAGGGACCTCTCCTGATGGAGGGCAGCTATGGAGTCCCAAACCTCCTTCCCTACTTTCTAACTTTCCTATGTTCAAGGTAAGCTGCTCCAACATGAAGCTTCCCAGTGACTCCCCTTGGTGCCCAGAGCAACCAGACCTCTAGTACAAGGAAAAGGCAGCTGCCTTCCCTTCTCCCAAGGGGAAAAAAATCACCCTATTTCTGCTGTGTTAGAGACCAGGACCTCTGAATTATCCTACAACAGCGGAACAATTAGCTAAACCAACACAGGCAGCAGGAGATTTGTCATATTACAAACATCGCTCCAACAGCTAATGAAATGACTGTAAATGCAAAATTTTCCCATGATCTGAAAACTACAGCAGCATGAACCCATACACACAGAGCCTATATATAAAGGGCCTGAAGCAGATCAATAATGCAAGTATTTGCCTACTAACAGAGCATTATATATATATGTATATAATAAAACATTGAAATATGCACCCTAGGACAATCTGAGAGAGCTATTAAGTGGCAAAGAGTTCATCCAGCCCTATTTCTGACCTTCCTTCTCTGCCTACCAGCCAGAGAAATCTGCGCAGTCATGCAGGAAAGGGCTGTATCCAGGTTAAAAACAAGGGCTTGTCTACATCAAGGAGCCATCCCAAAACAGCAAGGATATGAAGCTAAAGCACAAAATTATTGCAGCTCATTTTGCCAAGCAACAGGCTAATGCCTCCCCAACCGCGCGGCACGCAGACGTGTTATGCGTTACCTGGGATTAGTCCCTGCAAGCCGAGCAGGAGCAGTGTGCTCAGATATAGTACATAACCCAAGACTGATGGAAGACAATTCCATGTCCTGAATGTGTTGATGGCCTCATATGTCACACAAGCTCTCCTTTCGAGCAGCCTCGTGGAGTTTCCCTTATCCGCAATGACACATCCATAATGGGCCTGTTCTGCTAGAAGAGGCATCAGAGGAAGGAGATCGAGGCCAGGGTGTTTTACGGCTGGCAGAAGGCGAAGCCACAGCTCAGTTAAGCCAGGTATGATGAGCTATCACCTCTCCCTGGGTCCTCCGTCCCTGCTCACGCTAGCAGCATCCACAAAATTAAAGGGGATAAAGAGAAGCAGCCGCTGCTTGCGAACCCCTTTTGCAACCAGAAGCACCACGCAGACCACTTACCCACTTCCTCCTGCAACTGAATTCAGATCTGCGCATCTTTAACAGTTTCCTCTCATCCTGGCAAAGGGAATCAGATATTGCCTTCAATTTTCTAACACCTGTGATCGCTGTGTGTGTCCCACACGTACTGGCTCATCTGCTGGCCCAGCAGTCTGCTATTGCAAGTGCTGGCATGCCCTTAGACAGTGCAGAAGAGGTCCAACTTCCTAACCAAGAAACCCTAAAGAAGATTTTCCTTAGGCACAAGTAGCATTGAAGGGCTGCAGGACTGCTCTGAGGGAAGTGGGAGCTCCAACACAAAGTTTTGTCTGACCCAATCAGTCATTGATCAGGATCAGTCCAGGATCTTTTCTTGGATCATGGTGATGGGTTAGGGACCTCTCTTCTTTCTGCCAGGGGCAGATTTCACTGTGTTCTGCACTATAACTTGTATCTCACATACTACTACAGTGCTGTCCCACCAATCCAGCTCAGGACGTCCCCTCCTCTACAGTGATGACAGTTCAGGTACTGGGGCTGTGCCGTGGGAGCCATCCTATGTAACTGCCTCACACTCGGGGTCTTTTCTTCAAAGCTGTGACCTTGCTGGCCAACCCAGCCCTTCTGTAGGACCTTGCATTTCTCCTTAAAAAGATTGACCCGTTTTTCAGACCATTTCTCTGATTTTCCTTATCCATATTGTCTATCCCTATTCAGCCTCTAGCATTGGTTTATAATGCATGGAGTTAAGCCTTTCTATTTCTTCATCTTGCTTCAATATCTCTCAGTGCTACCAGACCCAGGAGAAACCTCTTGGGGCCTCCAGTTACTATATGCACCCCGTTTGATAGTGAAACATCAGTAAGGAAGCTGAGGACCCACTTTGAGGCAATCTCCACCCACCTCACAACTAGCTTTGCCCCATTGTCTGCCGCAAGACTTCTTCAATCTTTCTGAATATCAAATTGTTTAATACCTTCAAAATAGGACACAGAGAGAAAAGGCTGTGCCCCCCACCTCCTCACCCCACCAATCTAGTTTTCTTTCATCATAAATATGATCTGTTCTTATTTAAAATGACTTTGTCATGAAATGTTTATTTTCTCTCAATGTGCTGCCTCCAAAAGCTTTAAAAACACAATTTCCACTTTTATTACATTACCTCCCTTCATAATTCCCACAGAGATGGAAAATACCCAGGATTAGCACTTCCCTGGCTGTTTGTGTGGGAGGAGAGGGTCTGCATGAAGCCACGAAACCTCCTTGGCAGCAGGATGAGGAGATCACACTTGAGTACAGCAGGAGGAAAACTGAGGAGCTGAAGGATTGTTCTTCCTCCCAGCCCTCAGGTACTCCAATCCTGCGAAGGTGTCCTGGCTGATCCCAGCTGCAGAGCTGAGAAACCAAAGAAAAAGGTGCTCAGGTTATGAAACCATGGAGCTCCTGAAGATAAAATAAACAGCTCCAAGTCTGCCCAGGGGACAACCGAAGTTACTGCATTCAACTGAGCGCAGTGGCCACTTCTCCCCTGGGAGGAAGTGTTTGCTGTGCTCCCCCTGAACTCCCCCAGCCCCAAGAGCCCCCACCATGAGCCAGCGGGGCCAAAAAGCAGAGGAGGACCAAGGCCAGCTGAGGTCAGTCCTTGCTGCACTCTCCTCCACCCTTCCCCACCTGCTCTCTTTTGCCTATGACATGGTCTTGCAACACAGAAAACAGATTTAGTGCCATGACAGAAAATGCTATTTATTAATTTCTACATCTGTGCTCCTATCATATTGAGTTACTTATTTTTAGGACTCTTCTGATTCTCCTACAAGACAGGTAGATTAACATTATCTCCATACATCGTTGCAGCAAATGCTCTTTCAGCAATACAATGCTGGACAGAAATTTCCTGATGGAGCCGTTTTAGTTGGCACCTGGGATTCTGAACGACTATGGGACAAACCTATCTAACCCCTAAGACAGCAGAACCTACATGCTTTAAAACTGAAAATCACTTTTTTAGATAAGACCATTTTAATGATGGAAGCTTGCAAGTTGTGGTGAAAGACCCAAACACAACCCTCAAGTCCACATCTTGATGCCTTTGTAGGAAGCAAAGCTTGGCATACACATCTAATATTTTAAAGTCAGAGAGTTGACCAATGCTGCTAAAAAATACCAGATGGGGTAGGTTTGAACCTGAAAAGTATTTGATGACGCTGAAAACACACAGAGAAGTCTTATGTTGGTTTGGTAAGTATGCGATGTCTGGAAGCATTGTGTGTGTCACATGCAACTGGAGATTTTGGGGCCACAGCAGTAACAGGGCACAAGCTAAAGTTCCTACCGTATGCACATGTTCGAGTTTTTTTTCCCTCTTTCCCTCTTTGTTTCCACATCACTGCATGCTGGCTCTTGCTGCTTGTCCTCCCCTCATGTGGTTGGTCTCCAGTTCACAGCCAAATTCCTGCTGATGCTCCTGGCCAGGTCTTGGCCTGGTGTACCACTGCCCAGGCTCCTTCCAAACATCCCAGGGATGCTCCAGGCCACAATACCTTCAACATGCCAGATCCATTTGTGTTCTTGGCCAAAGCCACTAAGACAAGGAGCATTTTCACCCCAGTCTGCATTGTACAGAGAACAAGAAAGTTCTTCAGCATCCTTTTTGCATGCTGAAGGCAGATACCTCAGCCGATCTGTGCAACCTTGCACAAGAAGTCTGAGAAAACCAGGCTCTGTGCTTAGCCCTGACAGCTGCCTCCTGCTTTTACCACATGATGGCCCACCTTCTGCAGGGGAAAGTGCACAACAAACACAGAATCACAGAATCACAGAATTGTAGGCATTGGAAGAGACCTGGAAAGATCATCAGGTCCAACCCCCCTGCAAAGCAGATTCCTCAGAGCAGGCTGCCCAGGTGGGCATCCAGACAGGACTTGAATATCTCCAGAGAAGGAGACTCTGCTCTGCCGATCACCACCCTCTGAGCTCGGCCAGTCATCCAGTTCTCAGCCCACCTTACTGTCCACTCCTCTATCCCACACTTTCTCAGCTTTGCTAGCAGAATGTCATGGGAGACAGCATCAAAAGCCTTGCTAAAGTCAAACACAGGTTTCTTTCAAAACCGAAGACCTTTTGCCTCAGTCATTTAACAAACTGGCAACTCAATGCAGTCACACACATCAGGGCGTAAGTGGTTTGCTGTTGTTACAGCTGGTTTTCAGCAAACAAAGTACACTTTATTACAGCCAAAAAGGAAAATGAAGCTGTGTTAGAAAAGCAACCAAATGTTTGCTTGATTTTCTTTAAAGAACAGTCATCATGGCCAACCAGTAATTTCTTATCCAGCTAATGATCCCTATTTTTGGCCACAAGCTTGCCTGTCTCCTTTCAGATGCAGACAGGATTTAACTTGCAGCAGAGCAAAAGTCCAATTGCCACTTTAGAGCTGCTATTAAAAAGGGATATATATTCCAGCCCAGTGTCAGCCAGTTAGTGAAGTTGCATTGCATTTTGTATGAGCAGAAGCCACTTTCACAGTGGTTCATGTTCAACGGTGCTGTAGACAGCATTGAGATGCTTGGGCCATGCACAGAGACTCTCCAGTCACATCTTAGCAGTGCTAAATCAACCACAAAGAAGGCAAAAAAGCTGTAAGTGTTAGGGGTAAGAGTTAGGAAGCAGTAACAAAAACAAACAGGCTCATGGATTTGAGGAATATTTTTGAGGATTTGATTAAATGACTATAATGAGGGGGAGACTGGGACACGGGGAGGAAAGGGAAGAAACCACATCTGTGGAAGAATTAAAGTGCCAGTGCAGGACCCAGAGACAGAGCTGAACTGCTCAGACATGTTGTCCCCACCTGGACACTGACAGAGCTGCTGGCTGGGGTGGTGAAGGCAAGCACGACTTTGGAGGACAGAGAGCAATGGCGCTGCAGGGAGATGAGTCTGAATTCACCCACGTAGCATAAACAAGCCCAAGTTCAGAGCATATGCATCAGTTCCCAACTAGAGCAGTAGGAACTGGAGTTTTATGCAGTTTACTCTTTTGACACAATCACACAATGATTCATTTAGTGTGCATTACCTAATACAAATTACTGCAAAGCTCTGATTCATTGATCTAGACAAAGAAATGAAAGAGCCGAGCCGTAGGAAGAGATGTACAGTCATTTGTCCTCTGCAGAGCAGTGACATTAGTGTACCCATTAGGTATAGATGTAGAAAATAAAAGTGATGGACATACGAGGGCGAAGAAAGAGCTCCAAGCAACACATTAATTGCCAGCCCTAGCAAAATACAGGTCTTTGTTAGTGCACAAAAGCTATCAATCTAGAGAAGCTGGTATAAATCAATGTTGTGTCATTGATTTCAATGGAGATGTGGCATCTCTGGCCAGCTGGCTGAGAGCGTGGAGAGTCTGCACCTTTCAGAGGTCTTCTTCAGCTGACAAAAGAGAGAAGTGAAAGTGCTTTGCCCAGATCCCAAACTCAGATGCAAGCCTGAAGCCTTGCAGCATCACATCTTTACTGAGGTAAGTCTTCAGGACCAGAGCAAGAGAAGATCCAGGGGAGCAGGGGAGAGCAGTCAGCACTTAGTGCTGGGCCTCTGAAACACCAGTGTCCAGACTTCTCAAATGAAATGGAGCTGGAAAAAGAAAGGCATTAGAAAGCATGTGATGTTCCTTGTTCTGCAGAACAGCGACCCTTCCTTTCCTTTCATCTGCTGAATGCGTGATTCATCACCAACATGTTTTTTCTACCTTCATACCCTCTGGTATTTCCAAGAAAAAAGAATATTTTCATGCAACCTTTACAATTTTAATCAGAGTGGAAATTTCACATAGGCCATCGCAAGGGCTGTTAACAAAGGTTCGAGAAAGAAAAGAAGGATAGACTTCCTTGTCAAAGGGCCTGGCTGTTTGCTCCTGTTTTCTCCTAAGACGCATAGAGCTGTCAGGACTGTGACCTTCTCAACAGACTGGTGATTCCTAACGACTGCAGTGTGAGCAGCAAAGCTGAAGGAGTGATGGATAAGCCATGTCACAGATTTTAAAGCGTTCTTCATTTTTATTGGAGGACGGGGGGCAGATCAATACACCTCTGTAGTCCATTCTCCTTGTGATTGCAAAGGGTTTCAATTGAAACTCACAACAGACAGCTGTAAAAGCACAAGCTAAATACACTTGGAGAAACAGGTTACTTACCCACACACTCATGGAAGCCAAGTACCAAAATAAGGTGTCACAGTGATGGAGTGTGTGCAAGACAGTTTTCATTCGCCTTGAAGAGCGCCCTTCAGAAAAGCACTAATACTCCCATGATCACTGAAGTTGAGCACTTCTGTTTCTCTTGGCCTGCTCTCCATGTTAGGAAATAACTATGAAAAACAACCCAAGCAGGGGAGCTAAAAATTAAACCATCACAGGATATTGATTGTTTGTAACTTTGGAAGGAACCACAATAAGCTGCAGTAGCTCTCCGAATGAGGCACTGCTTAGGTTTTAGGAGAGGAGCTGGCTGGGGTTTCCATGTCCTTCTCCACATTCTCAGGAAATGATGCATCAGAAGTTAGTGAAACATTGCTGTAAGTTAATAACAGGGTCTTCTCCACACCCCACAACTGTCTCGTTCCACTCAATAAAGAAAAAGAGCAGAAAATATAAGGACAAAAACAGCAGCTGTCAGATGTTCCTGAGACGCCATAATTATGAAAATATTATTTCGTGTTTTGCAATAGTATTTTCCACAAGAGAGACACTTGCTCAGAGCTTTAAAGTCTCATCGTATTACAAGAATTTGTGATCATGATGCACTCCAGTAGATAGATGAATAAATACAACCCTCCATAACTTTACATCTTAAATATCTTTCTTGGCTCCTCTCTTATGTAGCTATGGAACATTAGAAGGGGAGCATCATTACACACAGAAAAGCACCTACACAACACAGCCATTTGTGCTGTGCCTCTTCCTTATCATTTCTCTTTTGTGACATCCAGAGATGTCTGTTAGGCACAGAAAACACTATCCTCCATTACCCAACAAATGAAAACACCAATGACTTTTAAATTACAACCAGATCAAAGGGAAGAGTCAGAAAAAGCTTGTTTAGGCTAGCTGACAGCCCATTTGTCCTTTTCCAACCATGCCACACTGCCCACACGGAGCAGGCAGATAACAGACTAATAGCACCTAACTCTCTGGGCTGGTGCACACCATGGATGCAGAGCTCTGAAGGAGAGACCTGAAATCCCCCTGAACTGGGGGCCTCCACCCAAACTGAGGGCCAGGCAACGTGGTCCAAGTACCAACACCAAACCACTGCATCCCAGCACCCTGGGTCTGCAACAGGGCCTGAATAAACAAATCTCAGTTTGCTAGGCCAGAAAAGGAGGCTGATGGCAGAAGGAATTGGAGATATGGAGATCATCTACGTGGCCAGGGACTGACGGTCCACAAGCCAGTGGGATGCAAACAAAATCATTCCCAAAGACCTCCCCCAAAACTCCAAAAGCAGATTCAAAACTGATATTCCACAAGAAACTGTCCAGAAAGAGCAGGGGGGCACCCTGGGGGCCAGCTGCTCCTCTTGGTTGTGGGTGCATCCACAGATGGAGCCCAGGTGGAGCCTCTTCTCATCAGCTGTGTCAGGCCTATTTGTGGCAAGAGGCAAAAATGGCAAGATAATGAGAGGAGCACAATTAGAAATAATTAGCCGAGTGGGAAATCCATTCCCAGCCAATTAATGGTAAGAGGCAAGGACTGCACGATAAAAAGTCAAGGCCATATTTAACTGTTCTCAGCTCATCCTGCTTCCAGTAGCAAGAAAGTGAAGGAACAAATTGTTTTTTCATTAAAAATAATTGGATAATAACTATCGTAGCAGCCATGGGAACCCGAGAGAGGAATTGGACTCACATCCCTCTGGACAGCACAAAAAAATTGTCCTGCAGTGGCTCTTTCCACAGCACGGGGAAGGGGTTCGTGGAGCAGGGGGCTTCCCGCACCTACCCCTGACCACAGGTGCCTGCAGAAGGTGGGCACAGGTCCCACAGCAATGGGATGCTGACCCTACTGGCTTGTGTAATAAAGCCATAAAAAGATGGCCAGCCTGGCAGCAAAATACTCGCATCGATCACATCCCTGGGAACTGTGCAAACATATGTTTGGTGAAAGGCTCCTGCAGTGTGGAAATTTCTTTAGGCTCATTTACGGGAGTTGCATCCATCCGTTCGGTGCCCAGCACAGCCTCATGGATTGTCAGGTGTCCGATCACACAAACAAACCTCTGGGATCATCAGGTAAAGCTGCCTCAGAATAGCTTGACATGGGTGTCTGCATGGCATTCATCATCACAACAGAAGCCAATGTTTTTGTCAAAATACCCAAGTATCTCACTGGATAATTCACACGTGGAAACAGAGACCAAATTCATCAAATAAATTGTCTATGAGGGACAGTTTCCCCTGAGCATGGGTAGGAAAAGTTGCTGGAAACAGAATAAACTGTCAGCATCTCACTTCAAGATGTGAAACGTGAGCTGACACCACTGTGATTTATGGAGAAACAAGGCTTATTTGGGGACAGATCAGTACACAGAAGCTGTGCCAGCAGAGGTGAAAGCAAGGGACTCGGCTCTGCTCATCATCAAATTGCAAGGGCTAATATTTTATAAGTCCAAGAGATAGGCAATGACCTTCCCCTTCAGAGTATAAAATTGTTTCTGGGTTGAGCCTTTTAAAAACAAAAGGTATATTTTTGTCCGAGTACAAAATGTCCAAGATCTTACCTACAACCTAGTAATTCACTGGGAGAAAACTTGGGTGAAAAGATTTAAGAGCGCTGCTTGCCATGTACGAGCCTGCGCTTACAAATACTCATTTAGGAGCTCAGAGTTCACCTTGACCTAGAATATATAACAACGATAACAAGACATTAAATACAAGGCTGCTCCAGCACACAATGCAGCGTGTTTCTCCCTTGGATGAGTGTGTTGAATAAAGATACGTCAAACCATCCCACTTACATGGCATATTCCTGAAAATTATGGCTGTTTCCTGAATTCGCTAACTTCTCCCCCAAGCTAAGGCTGTGCCATGAATATGGATCTGGTGAGATCTGACCAGAGGGACCAGAATTTTGGGGATAACAGAGGGGACAAGACGCCCAAGAGAATGTTAGCAGTGCAATCGCCTCGTATATTTTGTGCCAACCTGTTGTATTAACCAGCAGTTTCTTTGCCCGTATGGGTTATTCCCAGCTGGGGACACAATGCCTCGACATCACTGAGGCAAAGAAAACCACATCAAAGAGTCAGGTTCCTCAGGGGGCTCTGTGCCCCTCTGGCCAGGGAATACTGCAGCCCAGGTGTGTGGTGGTGAGCTGTGATTTTAGCATCAGTGCCAGAGGAGAGCCTCCGGGTGGGAAATGTTCCCCAGGTCACAGATCCCAGCTGAGGCTTCTTCCAGATAGGGAGCTTCAGATTTCCCTTGGCTAAGGCGGTCTGGAACAGGAGGAACATTTAGGTGCCATAAAACTTCCCTAGAGGAAACATGATTCTGAGCACCCACACATCTGGACATCACTTTCACACCAGACAGTGCTGGACTAGCAAAGGCACAGGCCTCCTAGCGAGGTGGTTGATGCCCCAGGCCTGTCAGTGTTCAGGAGATGCTTGGACAATGTCCTCATTGCTATGCACTAATCTTTATTTAGCACTGAAGAGACTGGATTAGATGATCTTTGAGGGTCCCTTCACACTGAAATGTTCTGTTCTGTTCTATTGTATTCTATTTTACCTTAAAAATGCTGTCCTGCCTGGCTGAAACACAGTTCTGCAGCAGATACAGGTGTCTCTGGTGGCCTTTAAGGAGGGAAGAAGAGCATTCAAGCAGCCTCTGGTCCTCAGGGGTGGAAGTCAAAAATCCTATTGCTGGCACTTTGTGTGTTCTGCTCTTGTAAAATTCACAGAATGAATTTAAAACTTCATGTTAGCCCCAAACCTGCTTGCTGTGGTGGTGGTGGTCCCAGCCTCCCTCCTGTGCTGTTCTCTGCAGCTTCAGTTCCGGGGTGAAGAAAGCTGCCTGAGAAACATTATGGTAGGACACATGTAAATCTTGTTCTGGCTCCAGAGAGGGGATTTCTCCTTGAACTGGAACCTGTGAAGCACTACATCAGTGTGAATGGCAAGATATCAATGCTGGGACATCAACATTCTGGTGGAAGAGTGATGGAGGAGTTGACGCACTGTCACACACCATGATGGGTCAGGGTGGGGTGGTTCAAAATTTGTGGAAAAAAAATATATATTCAGAGACAATGGGCATATATAAACTAGAGAATGTCATGGTGCTCCTGGTAAGATGGTGAGGTTGTGCAGCATCTCAAAATTCTGGGGGCAGAAAATAGATTTGGCCATAGCAATGGTCATATTGTAGTTAATGTGCATGTGGCCCCAGAGTTTGGTGGCAGGCTCCCACAGTGGCCTGCCCTTGGACATTTATGGGATACACTCCATCAAAGTGCTTTTTCTTTGTCCTGTGCAGACCCCAGTGCTCTTTCTCCACCTCCAAAGTGAGAGGAGGATGGAGGATCTCACACTTAGATATTTACAAACTCTCCGGGAAACAGTATCACTGTTTCTGGTTCCTTAATCACTTAAGTAGTGACAAGAGTTAATGGTCCTTGATGCTTTCCTAGCAAATGTTCCTTGACATGCCATTTTCTGCACATCTCAATGATAGATGAGGAGCAAGAAGTCACTTTATGACAACCCTTCTCAA
Organism: Oxyura jamaicensis; assembly: GCF_011077185.1. Lineage (NCBI taxonomy): Eukaryota > Metazoa > Chordata > Aves > Anseriformes > Anatidae > Oxyura > Oxyura jamaicensis. Next base: position 52,209,304 of record NC_048897.1, on the reverse strand, counting down.
TTATTTAATAAGTCAGATGCTAATAACTTGGGGGAGTCCACTAGAGAAATGATAGAATAAATGCAGTTTCCCTTTTATTCCGAGAATAGCTAGAGAAAAGTAGATTGTCCTCTCTCCCATTGCCTGCCAGGTGGGGTTCTGGGACAGTGGCTTTCTGTATTCCTGTCTCCATAGTTCTGGTAGTTTTCTGAGCCACAAGTGAAAGCAGTAAATGAAAATGGGGATGCTCATTTACAGCAGCATCACCACTTCTTGCATTGCAAACATACATGCTTATGCATGTTAGAGAAAGTAGGCTGTGATTTATGCCGCTCTCGGACCCATACATCTGTAGCATCCCTCTCTATCTCTTGAAAGGAACACCAAGCTGAGCATGCCAAATGCAGAGAACATAAATCTGAGTGCAGCAGAGAGCCACTTGCACAAAGCCAAGGACACCTTCAGCCGGCTCCTGATGCCAGCCCCAAAGCCAGTTGCTGCCCAGCCTTCCCCTGCCTATTTAGCAAATAGGAGCAGGAGCTGGGAGTGCTAAATGGTTAATCCAGACTGTTTGTTGAAGATATGTCTCCACAAATGTTATACCATCTGGTGCTCTGTGCAAGCTGGAGGAGTGGGTGCTGTATTTTCATAACAATACGCCCTTCTACTCTCGGTGATTAATAACATGAAGCTATTTTGTCTTTGTTCTTTTGTATTTTAAAATATTTGTATGAAGTCTTCTCAATGTGAAATCCAGTAATTATCTTAAGAGCTGAGTCAATAGGTTCTTTGGGCAGAGAAATTACACGTTAAACCGAACAGTAAAAAGCTCAATGGGAAGCATCTCCACACCAGCCCCAAGATCACTGAAGTCCTTTTTTACCCAGGTTCCATTATTCCCACGAGCCTTTTACCAGATGCTGTTTGGGAGTAAGAGAGGCTGAATGCAATCATTGAGGAGCTGCTACAGGAAAAGGATTGCACGTCTGGCTCGCCTCCACCTGAAGTCATGGGGCGCTGGGTTACACCACCCCAACACCCACCCTGAGGCCAGGGTCACATCAGAGCAAGGTGGGTGCTCTGCCTGCAGCCCCCACCTTGAATCTGCTCCAGGAAGAACAGCGGAGACCCACAGCCCTCCACCTCCTGCCCTGACATCCTCTTTTCCTACTCTGCCAGGAGGAGCTGCTGCAAAGCCCGGGGCAGAAAGGGACGTGAAAATGTCCACTTTGAGCCTCCTCCATGGGGTGGTGGCCATGGACTTGCCTTCCATGAAAGGGAGATTGAGGGAACACCACAGGGGGACAAGCTTCAAAGCAAACAACGTGCATGTGCCAAAGTCAGGAGAAGTCCATAGCCCACACCAGTGGTCCCCAGGCCTGCACAGGAAAAAAAGCTCCTGAATTATTTATTTATTTATTAAAAATTAAAAAATAAAAAAGGTAAAAAATGAAAGGTCATTCCTAATATGAACTGAACTGAGAGCCAATCTATGTGATGCTGCATTTTCGCAGGTGCATTAATGCCAACCCCTCTTTAGCTATCAATAAATCTAAAACAGGCATTTAAACCTAGCTGCAGACACCCTGTTTTCAAAGGCAAATCCCTTCTTTTATTTAACATCGAGAAGATCCAACTCATCCAGGCAGAACCTTTCTGGTTCCAGCAACGAGCCACTTGTGAACAGGGAGCATGGTTAAAAATGTGCAACTGGGAGATGATTTAAATAGTGCAGTTTGTAATGGATACAATTAATAGGCAATTTCTCATCAAGATAAAGGTCCCTAGAAAACTTTTTTTTTCCTCCTGCAGGAAGCTTTATGACACCAAGCAGCTCCAGTTTTATGCTGGAAGACCCAATGAAATGCTTCCACCCTTCCACGTGGTGCCCATCGTATTTAAAGCAGTGGGAGGAAATCAGGACAGCACAGCACATCCAGCATCAGGTTTGGTTGATTTCTGTCCCCAAAAACACCCCCACCTGCCTCCCAGCAGCCACCTGCAGAACTTTCCCCTCGTTTCAGAGTTTGGCTTCCCTTCTCCCTCTTTTACTTGTTGTGCCCATGACAAAGTTCCCAAGTACAAACGAAGTGACCCCAATCAAGCAATAAAGAAGCAAATCCTGCACCAGCTATTTCCTATCTGACAGTTGGTATGCGAATGCTTCACTGGCTTTACTGTTTAGCCATGAAACCTTCATCATAAGTGTCATTTGGCTTTAACTTTGCAATAAGGTAATTATAGCACCATGCTTATTAAAAACAGACTCCATCACAGCCGACGTTGACTGATGTTGGTTGGAGTTCGAACTTGACAGCCAAGTAGGATGAGCAAGTGCATCGGGGTGCTAACGACGTTATATTGCAAATGCTGTTTATTTTCTGTCAGCTCTAAACTATGCAGTAAATAACACATTATAAAAAAAGGAGATCCAGAAATAACATTAGGTTAAAATGGAACCATCAATTATCCCCCTTCTTCAGTGTTTGGAAGATTTCTTTCCTTTTTTTTTTTTTTCTTAATTTTTCTTTTTTTACCTTGAAGCATTTGTGCAGGGTTTTTTCTTTATTCATTAATTGCTTTCTTCTGACTCCTCTGTTCTGCTTCAGTGCCCATAAATCAATGTAAAAAAGATAAAATGCTACTATTATGAAATGAGTGTAAAACAGTATTTAAATAAATTTCCTTCTGCACACAGAGCCAAATATTTCCCTCCACCTTGGCTCCCAAAACATCCACTCCTGCTGAGAATGAGCCCAGTTTTCCTACTACAAAGCAGACCTGGACTCTTCCCTATTTTAAAACTCTCCCAGAGCAGGGTCTTGGAGGGCAAGCCTGCAGTCCTCTGAGCCATTTTCTCCTAGCACCCAAAAGGAGACTCAGCACCCACTTCCACCAGCACCAAATACATGAAATACAGCGATGGTCACAGCACCTTCACCCACCCCTGCAGCTGTACACAGCAGTGCTGGCACGGGCTGCCTGGAAGCCCTAAATTCTCCTTATTGGAAAAGTGGGCATTTCCAAAAATCAGCTCTTTCCCAGGAGGGTGTCTGGAGCTGGAATTTTTTCTGTGATTTTAAATTACAAGTTTTTGCGAAGATGTTAGAACAAGTATGAGACTTCCCAGCTGTCCCTCTCTGAGGGACGAGGCTGGTTTTGCTTGGAGACCCATGTTTTGGGGGGCTTCTGAAGATCAACATCCACCTCTCAGACAGAGGAACTGAGTTCTGTGGACTGTCTTCAGTACAAACATGAGCACTTTGTACATTCCTCTCAACTGGGTTAAAGGGTTGAGACCCTCACAAAGAAACACCAGGAAAAATTCACTTGCTACTTGAGTTAGTTCTGCATGGAAATCCTTGCACGTGCTGGGATGAGCAGTGGGCATCTTCACCTATCTGAATATCTTTGAAACCTCACTGATGTCAGTAATATTTTATTTAAGCAAAAGCATTTCACTAACACTGGTGTGCCCTATTCCGCCAAAATGATTTGATTCCTTCTCAGTATTTAATTTTTTTTCAATATTAAATTTTAATTTTTGAAAAATTAAATACATTTCCTAAGGAAAAAAATAATCCAATTTGAAATAAGTAATTCTGTCCCCTAAAGCATCCCTAAAACAGATGGGTTCCTGGAACTTGTGCCAAAAAGCTTAATTTTTACTCCATTTCATTTCAGAATGAAATTATTTAAAGCAGCAGAATTTCTTGGAAAACAGTTTTCTGATTGCCAGCCTAGTGTAAACTAAGTGCCAGCTGATCGCAGTGTCATTTATAGACCCGATCCCTGCCCCTTGAAGATCTCTCCTGCTTGTAGCTCAAGATCAAAGGGCCAAGGATGCTAAATATTCATCACAAAGAGTTTATTTGCATGGGAAGTACAGCCCAGCAAGTTTTCAGCATTACCCAGCAGCTTTCTTCAGAATAAAACCATCGTGGGGTGGGGAGGGGAATTCTTTGCTGTTAACAATACAGTGCAGAAAGGTCAAAAAGAAATCCAGCTGCAAATTACCCAAGTGACCATGAAATGTGCCCTCTTCGAGTCCCCATTCCCGCGAGTGGCTCGCCATCCTCCCCCTCCGCTCGCTCTGTTCCTTAAGATGAATCCAGGCAAAGTTAATGTCGAGCTCTCTGACCTTTTGGGGCAGGAGATGGGGAATAGTTGGGCTGGTGTCTGACACACAGTCAGCTCTAATCAGAATAAATTACTGCTTGTCATCTGAAGTATTCTTCTGGCAGCTTCTATGGGCTGGGTACTATTTAGATTTAGCTTAATCTGCCACGGAGAGAACGTGGGATGAGAGAGGTGTCAGCTCATCTCAAAGCTCACTGCACTCACAGGTTTCATGGGCACAACACCAGGCACAAGGCTTGGTCCCAATAAGTGCAAAAGAGTTTTTGCTGAAAACCTGTTTTGGGGAAGCTTTTGGTTGTTTCTTGGGAAATTGTTGGCTTTAAAGCTTGCTTCTTAAAAAAGTGCTTTTGAACCTATGTTTTCCTTAATGTTAGAAACATTTCAAAATTAATTGAAGAAGGAAATTGTTTTGAAATTTTTATCCCATAAAAGTAGGTCAAGTTAAGACTTGGAAACCAAATACAGGAGCTCTTCAGCTGTCTCTGTGTTGATTCCTTCCTGAAATACTTCAACACAAAACATAGAGGATACCCTAGAATTTATGTTGTTCCAATGCACCTCAGCAGCCAGTGAAGCGGAGCACCCAACCAGCTGTGTGTCTTCCCCTGATAGACCATGTCCTATCTGGGCAAACCTGACTTATCAAGAGAAATAGTACAAACATGGAAAAAAATGTGTATTTCAGCTCAGAATTGGAACTGCTGTTGGGTTGTCAGCATCTCATGTGACATAAAAATACAGCCACATGAATCCTGACCAAAATCCAAGCTACCTGTTTGCAAAAACATCCATAAACCTCCTACTCTGAAAGGTGACTTCAGAAGATGGTTTATTTCTTCTTCAGCCTGCAACAAACATTCTCATCCAGCTCACACAGGAAAGTAACATACTCCTCGCAACCCCAGGGAGTTATTTGTTGGTCCATCAGAGCCACTGACCAAAAGGATGCCTGGGATGAGTTTTCTTCATTCTTGAAAATTCTTCTCCCCATATGCCTTTTTTTTTTTTAATTTCTGACAGTCCAAAGATTGGATCCACCACATCATCTCTCTATCCTCTTTATGTAAAGTTGCTTAAAAACTTTGCTCATTTTTCCTCACAGAGAAATGATAAAATACCAATCACTGAAAGCAGCATGCACAATTGTGCAATCTACTCCTCCTTGTCTTCAGAGACACTTAACATCTATGAATTCTTAACCAGGAGCTAACTCTTCATTCATCAAATTCATCAATCATTTCAGTTGATACAAAATATTTTACATGAGTATATTTCCATATTCTCTCTGACTGAATTATTTTAGGAAATGATTTGAGCTGCCTACTAATGTCTGTCTTTTAAGTAAGAAAATCCCACCTCTAGTAAGAAAAATCCTTATCCTTCATGAATTGGACTACAGTGTGGATTATTTGTCAAGCTGCACCGCTAAAGGAGACACGCAGTCCAGGCAGAGCATCACACAGATGATTGCAGAGGGGCCATAAGACATTCAAAGACATTCAGGAGTCTACATCCCACACATATCACCTATTAAAAACCTCCATTCACCTTTCCTTTCCACTATCCTGTTACATACCCTTTTAAAGCTGTTATGATAACTTCCAGCCTGGGACAAAAATCTGTGTATGTTCTTACGCAAACAGTTCACATTTCCTACAGACCATTAGTTTCTGTATATTTAACTTGAAAACCACCCTGTCATTTGGATCCAATTCCATTCATTAAAATCTCATTTCACCTTCAAAACTGCCAAAACTTCTTGTAGCAGAGACCTGGGATTCTCTTCCTATATCTTTCCCATCACTGATCAGAATTTACAGAAGCACCACAAAACCTTCATCCATTAGGGCTGTAAAGCAGTAATTCAGTATTTCTGCCCAACTTGTATTTAAAAATATGGAAGCAATTGAGAATGTTTTCAAACTCCTACTTCAAATATTTGAAAGTAATATTCATAGATCATCTCCCTTTTCTCTCATGCAACTACATTAGCACTGTCTAGGGAATATTCTTGATCTATCATGTTTTAGATCATGAGCGTTTCTATATAACTGCTGTTGTTTGCATTTATTCATCAAAAGAGTAGATAGAGTTCGGAAAATGTTTGTTTTCTCCTTGTTAACTCTGGCCTTAAAGAATACATCTGAAATTCCTTTTTCTGCAGGCAATAATGCCACATATCTTCCACTGTCCCCATCACCTGTCCGCTCTGCGAGGTGATTAACTCTATGATCACTATAAAAATGTTTTATTTAGTGGATAATTGTAAGTACTGGTATCTACCATTTCCAAATCTCTTGCTTTATTATCCTTGTTCAAGAAGGTCTTAATATTTAAGTGATTTACTGATCACTTAAAATGCCAGCCTACCCATTAGAAGGTACATTTCACTATGCATTGCCTAATTTTATAGTACATTATTTCTTTATAAACAGACACATTACTCTGAAGCATTAATTAAACCTCTTTGCCCATTATGAACTCCATTTGGAAGACAACAACGTAACCAACGGCTCATCCTGATGGATGGGTCTGAGGCTCCACATTTGGCTCACACCAAAGAGCTTCCCGAAGAGTGGTGCTACCGGGGAACATTACACCATGGAAAGCAGTGATTTGTGGAAAGAAAGAGTTTAATGAATAATACATGGCATTTGCACTTCAGCAACCCAGTTTGCTAAACTATTTTGCATCAATAACCAGGTACTAAAAGGCTCTGTTTATTATTGCAAGCCTCTAAGGCTTTTTGAAATAGAATTACATCAGCCACATTTATAATACTTAACTTTTGAAGCAAACTGCAGCTTGTTACATCACTGGAGAGAGTCCTCTGAACACATCTCTGGAGAAACTTGGAGGCTTTTCATGTTTCCAGCACAAAGACAGGATGTTTAATGCAAAGTTGGACAGGAGTGGTCCATCCACCATCTCTTTATTTTTTTCTCCTGGATTGGAAGGCACAAACACTCAGGATGAAGGAAGACTACCCCAGAAAGCCATCAGTAAGCACAGGCTGTCTCCTCATTAGGCCTTCTACATGAGATTAATTCAGCCTTCCCATCCCCTCCTAGCACCATCACTCCTGTTACCACCAACACTCATGAAAGCTGCTCGTTTCTTGCAACACAAGTACCCATCCCACAGGCTCAGCCCATTTCCAACATCTCTGGGCTCCCAAGGCTGGAAGCAACCCCAGACTTCATGCCTTACTGCTCCCAAGCAACACAATGCCATCTTGCCCTGGAGCACCCCCTCTTCTGATCTTCTCTCCAAGACAGCCTGATTTAGGAGATGGCCTGCAAAGAAATAAAACTCCAGATCTCATTACTGACTCTTGGGTGCTTCAGTCTTTACATATTTTCTTCTCAGGTCTGCATAGCCTGAGTTATATTCTCAGACAGCCCCCTTCTGCATCGCTTCAGAGGCCACGACTGGCACTCCACGACTCAAGCATTCCAGACAGCATCGTGCCCTGCTGCGCATTAACATCCCCGTTAGGAAGTCAACATTTACCTACAGTAACACTGCAGGTGTATGCACAGATGTTCCCTATATTTAGAATGGGAAATAACCATGGTTTCCCAGGTACTACTGTGTGGAGCTGACTGGGAAATGATTTAATGGTGCCCATTATAACTGAAAAAAGGCCAAAAAGCTATTAAAGGTTGTAGGAGAATTGCTGTCACAGTTGGAGGACTCTTGGCTGAGTTGAACCAAAGGCCACCCCATAGGGACTCGATTTATGACGAGCACAGATAACGCCAGGAACAGCAGCACGTGCACCAGAGGCAGAGCAAACCTTGACTTTGCCTCATTGGAAACTCAACCACCGCACTGGGCACCCTCACCCTACGCCCGCAGAAAGCAGCCCAGAGGGCTCCCAGTTAGCAAAGCCACCTCTCAGCTACTCCCAGATCTCCTTGCAGGCCTGGAAGAGACACAAAACACATTAAAAGACAAAGGCAATGTAAGCAGGCTGGCAGCTCACGTAGCTTGCCAGCTATCAGCGTGCTCCAGAAGAAATGAGCTGACAGAGAAGGATGGGCTGGCAGGGCTTGATGCAGACCTCAAAGGAGGTGGCTGAACTTCTCTTCTCACAGATTTCTGTCTCGCACACGGACAGTGGGCAGAAGCCCGTGCATGGAGCACACAGAAGCCATCCCACTGCCTTCCCCACCATCCTCACTGCCCTGGGTCCGGGTGCGAGGCCACCAGCTGAAGCGTATTCATCCATGAACCCTCTTAACACAGAAATCTCCTCAGAGGCAAAGGGAACTGATTTGGATTCAACAGGAGAGCTATGAGAACAGCTGCAGAAAGTGATGGCTCGGGAGGGAGCTGGAGGCTTGGAACAGAGATAACACTGGGGGACATTCATCTTCTGGCGATGAGAGGAAGACACGAGGGAGGAGAGCCAGGCTGCCGTGGAGGTGGACAGAGCTGCTCCAGTGCTCCCCAGCCATCCCACAGGCACCCCAACTGGTCAGAACCACACCGACCAGTCCTAACCAGCACCCCAGGGCTTCTTCCAACCTCCCAGCATGTACAACTTGCCACGTCAAAACAACCCAAGTGGAATAAACCCCCCCTCTTTTTTTCAAATTTATGTTTACAATGGGAAGAAAAAAAAAATCCAAATCACAAATGGCAGCCCTCTCTCATCAGTTACATAATTACTCTGCTGCTGCTAATTAGCAACCGACTGTAAGCATAACTTCCATCCCAGAAGCTGTTCCCTGTTTGGAGCAGGGCTGAAGGCACAACTCAGCACAACGCTGGTGCTGAGCAGCCCTGCGGACACATCAGCTGGCCGCTGCTCTCCCCGCATTCAGAAGCTGTTGCAGGGGCGAGCCAAGAGAAACACAGAGCGATGTTCAATAAAAAATTAGGAGGAAAAGCAAACGCTCAGGAAAAACCCGCTCAGCTGCACAAAAAAGCTTACCTGGGCCAAACGCTGACAAATTGCTCTCCCCACTGTCAGACCTGGAGACCTTTTCAGCAGAGATAGAGGAACACGCTGAGAAATGCCAAGTTACGCTCAGCAGAAAGATCTGGGACTGATGCAATTAAATCCCTAAAGGTCTAAGGGTAAATACAGCCGCAGTAATGAAGAGGGACATCGGACTCCAGATAATTAAATGTTCATTTTGATGCCAACGGGATCAGAGTCCAGAAGCAGAAACCAGGATCCTGCCTGCAGCCAGCAATGGGAAGGGCGCTGGGGAATGGAGCAAGGCGATGGTGAAGACGGGGCCAGACTCACCCCCAAAGCACCCGGCTCCAAAGGGCACCACAGGGAATGTAGGGCAAGTGGAAGGAAGTCTGCAGGGACCTCACGCCATGGAGCAGGAGCAATGTTTGAGGGAAAACGACAGAAATCCCACAAAATCCATGCAGCATCATACCTATCGTCAACACATGGGGAAGAGCACAATTCCCCGCAGCACACTGCAAACAACTGAGGAAAACTGGGGGATGTGGAGGAGTTTTCTCATTCCCAGTGACAGATATCAGAGTGCTCTCGTTAAGCCAAGGTAACAACCCCACGAGCAGGGCTTGCAGTAATGCATGGAAGACAGACGGCTTAAGAAGGCATTTAGCAGGGGTGAGGAACAGGAATATCGCTGTAATTGGATATTTCAGTCACAGGTGCATAGACCTGGAATTTCCTGAAATATTGCTCACAAAGATCAACATAACTACAATAATAATAATAATAATAATAAAGCAGATCCCCGGTAGTTGGACGGTGGCATTGCCTGAGCATCCTGAATTACCCTTTTCCTTAGGCCCAATACAACCACTGCACCCTGGGCTTCAAAGTGAACTCCAAAACAGAGATTTAACTTCATCACCATCAGAAGCTGGGGGTTTCTTCATTGTGCAAGAATATAAGACAACTGTAATTTCATTTCAAGGGGAAGAAAATAAATAAATAAATAAATAAAACACTAGTGGCACTGCTGAATTTGGCACAAGTTTCCAGGAGATTCTCCTTCCATCACTGCATGAAGGGGTTCTGCCAGCCATTGCCTGCAGTGGCTGAACCTACAGCACATGGATAGCATCTCCTTCCCAGATAAATAAAAAATAAAAATATGTAAAAAATAAGAAGATACTATTAAGAGAGGAGAGCTTCCACTGCAAATGGTTGTTTTAATTGAAATGATTAAAAAAAAAAAAAAAAAAAAAGAGAGAAAAAAAAAA